>NC_056726.1:1237444790-1237547290 GCF_019279795.1 Protopterus annectens | reverse complement strand
ATAATGCATTATAGGACCTTGCATGGAATATGTACAATGGCAGATGTCCGTGGTTGCTAAGGAGGCAGATTCTGAAATAGTCCAGGTTGTGTGCACTGATATGTATGCAAATGAGCTGGGTTACTGAATAGCAAAAATGTGTATCTGTGCCAACAGATCAAGCCCATGTAGCCCCAGAGCCATGTTGGTGTCCACAGAAGAGGTAGCTGACTTCAAAAAGGGGTGTGTCTCAATTTCTTTAAAAACATTGGAGCAGAGTGGTACTTGTTTGTGCACAGCTGAGCTGAGCTGAGCAGGGGGCTGTGTCCACTGCTGCTAAGATTTGTTAAGTCTTGGGGCACGTGTTTAAATTGGTTTGAGCCATACTGAGCATGCCTGTTCATCAGGGTGTATCTACTGATTGCTGAGCATTGTTTATACCTGCGGCACGTGTTTGCATGCCGCACAGCAGTGCTTAGCAAGGAAGGCTGTCAAAAAAAGAAAAGAAAAATTGGCTGAGAAAGTGAATCATATATATAAATTAATGATGACTCCTGTTCCACCTAAACAGTGCCATTTCAACCCCTCAGTGATGTACTTGACAGGTGGAATGCATCATAGCCAATCACACAGGCTGCATCTGTAGCAGAGCACCATAAAGTATGCATACACCCTACAATCTGATTTTCTCCTATGCTCTGCACCACTGGAGTACAGACTAGGGAATTGTAACTGACAGAATGCTAGGGGCTGCTGCAGCTCTGCTACATCTGTATGTACTAGATGCTGTTGCTGCTGACAATAGGCCTCAACTGAGAAGGAGAAGAGTGTTCAGGCCCAGGGAAACCTTCCAGAAGCTACATGAGCTGGAGATTGTAGAGCACTACAGGGTGGACAGGGATGTAACTCTGCCACCCTCAAATCAGATCTAGAGCCAACAGAGGGGAACCTATCCCAGTGGGAAAAAAGGTATGTGTAGCCCTTTGGATACTAGCTATAGGTACTTTTTGAAAATCAGCTAGGGATATGATGGGAGTCTCACAGGCATCAGCATCCAGAGTACTCTACCAGTTCCTGGATGCCATCTAAACACATGCCAGTGAATACACTTATTTACCCCGCACCCCTGAGTAGAGGGCCAGCAGTATGAGTCTCTTGTACCATGTAGCACACTACTCTGAGGTACTGGGTGCCATAGACTGCACTCATGTCCACATCAAAGCACTACCTGATGAGGACAGTAGAGTATACGTCAACCATAAGGATTATCACTCCTCCAACTGCCAGGTCATGTGCAATGTCCAGGGCATTATCATGAATCTATGTGCGAGCAGCCCTGGCCATTATCATGACTCCCATATCTGGCACACATCACAGCTGTACCAGATGTTTGCCAGGGGGACATTCCATATGGCCATCTACTGGGGATGCTGGTTACACACTGGAACCATGGATGGTGACACCCAACAGAAATGCACACACACTTATCGAAGAATGCCATAATGAGGCATACACACAAATTAGGAACATCATAGAGCATGTGTTTGGGCTGGTCAAGTCATGGTTCCGGTGCCTCAATATATCTGGTGGAGCCCTTCAGTACTCACAAGCCACATGTGTACAGATGTTCACAGTATGTGCCATGCTACACAATATGATCATGTGGAAACAGCTGTGGCAGGATCATCACAGGGAAGGAACACACAGCCCCCACCACTGCCTAGGTCCCTGCAGCCACACCAACAAGGCAATTTAGAAGTGGAACCCCCTGAGGCTGTTCCTGTAGGCAGACATAGGTGTACCCAATATGTCTGGCCTTGGACAAGAGGCAATGCATAGCACATGCACTGACAACCTAGGGTCCTAGGGACTGAAACCTTACTCTGACTCGCATACATAGTAAAAAAGGATGCCAGCCACACCACACATTGTGTACCTAACCATATACTGGTTGTGTATTGTGTGCATCAGACAGAGTCAGCCCTAAAACACAGGTCTCTCAACCACTGCATTCACAAGGTAAGTGACTCTGCTATACAACAAATGTACAGGGTACTAGACTATGGTATCATATGTATGGACCTGCTGCATTTGTGCAAGGGAAAAGAGTTGGCTACTGGGCAACTTGCAGAGATCTAACAGCCACCTGGGACAACAGGTACTGTGTCCAGTACTGAGTGCCCCATAATATTCATTATAGGTTCATAGGTATGTACTAGGCTAATGGACCTGGAGTCTTTACAAGCCTAGCCCATAGAAGTGCCCTGGCATTGTGCCACCTGACATTAGTTCCCATTGCTTCTATCAAGTAGAGCTACTGGAGTGATCCCCGGGGGTGAACTTTCTATTACCCATCCACTCATCAAGATTTGTCTTAAAGAGGGAAAGTGAGGTGCTCTGCTTGACATGTATGGGAAGTCTATTCCAGAGCATGGGCAGTCTCTAGATGAAGAACCTGTCCCTCCAGCATGTTCTTTTGATTGTGGTAATGAGGTTAAGGTCTCTGGAGCATGTGGTGTGGAGGGATTGTGATTTCTTTAGATGTAGCATTTCTAACAGACCTGGGTCAGACATGGCTTTGTAACTCAAGCAGAGATCACATCTAAGTAGGCAATATGAGACAGAGAATAGCTTGAGTCTTTTGAGTCTGTCCATGTAAGATGTGTTTAATGCCTAGGATCCTCTTCATGAGGTACTTCTGTGGCCTCTCCAGCTGTTGCAGGTGTTTGATGAGGTACATGCCAAATGGGGCATTATACTCGATGATTGGTCTAATGAGGGAAGAGTAGAGAAAGACGATGACCTCTTTCTTCCTGGATGCAAAACCCTTGGTAATGAGATGTGCCACATAAAAGGACTTTCTAACCACAGTGGCAATGTGGTGGTCGAAGGAGAGGTTGCTGTCCACCTGCATCCCCAGATGTCTTATAATGCCTTCAGTGTTCAGTGGGCTCCCATCAATGTGGTAATTAGTGGGAACTGAGGTTTTACCAAAGGGGATGATGACCCATTTTTTGGCATTAAGCTTAAGGCCATGTTTCGACAACAGTCATTGGTCTCAGTGAGGCCTTTTTGTAGGATGTCTGCATCACTTGTTGAGTTAATAATGGCTCCCAGCTTGCAGTCATCTGTGAACTTGGTCAGCCAGAGTCCCTATGTGTTGGTCTGGACTTCTGAGAAAAAGATGCCAAACAGGAGAGGACCCAGGACCGATCCCTGTGGGACTCCACTCATGACTGGTTGGCAGTCTGACTTGGAGTCCATGACTTTCGCACTATGTGCTCTATCTCTGAGCCAATTTGCAACCCATCTAGTGGTATAGAGGTTATCTAGTTTGGTGAGTTTATCAATAATTCCTTAGTGAGGCATGGTATCAAAGGCCTTGGCCAGATCTAGGTAGGCTGTATGCACTGCCTTACCTTCATCCACAGCCCTAGTGACTAACTCAAAGAAGTCAACCAGGTTGAGCAGGCATGATCTGCCTTTTGCAAAGCCAACTTGCATGGGGTCTAGAGTTTGGAGATTTTCTATAGCTTTGTTAATCAGCTCCATGATGATGCACTCCATAGCTTTACATATCAGACTTGTCAGGCTAATGGGGCAATAATTCACAGGGTCTGTAGTCACCCCCCCCTTTATGGAGAGGGATGACTGTAGCAGTGTACCATTCAGTAGGGACAAAGCCTGTGGTGAGGCTGTGGCTGAACAGGGCACACAGATGTGGTGCCAGTTCGCTTTGTAGTTCATGTAGAATGCAGTCAGGGATATTATCAGGTCTCATGGAATATGCATTTTTGGCCTTGAACAATGCAGCTTTAACCTGTGCTGCAGTAATGCTGGGTGCATGGCATTATTGTGGTATTGTGATTGGTCTTTTGGGGGGGGGAGAGGGTAAAGTTAGCACTGAATCTGTCAGCCAGTCTGTTGGCAATATCTGTTGACTCAGTATAGGCTGTACGATTGTGCAGTAACCCAGAGCAAATCTGGGTATTGCTGTGGAGGTTCTTGATATAGCTATAGAAGGCTTTGTGGCTGTTTTTAGTGTCTGCTGCAATTCTGCCTTCATAGTTGGCTTTAGAGGATTTGATGAGGGATCTCAACTTTTTGTTGAGGCTAATAAGGAGGTTTTTCCAGTCTTGGGACTTCACCTTTTTCTGAAACAGTTTCTTCCTTCTGTTGTGGAGTTTATTAATGGCAGGGGACCACCGGATTGGCTTCCTTTTTTTGGAGGAGAGCATCTTGGTTCTGTTGGGTATGGCTAGTTCCATGCATTTATGTACATGTTCGTACAGTGCATTGGTGCATGATTAGGCAGTCATGCAGCTATTTTCCATTGGCATGGGTGCCATGAAGTTATCCACCTCTGTTTTTCGGAGTCCAAAGTCAGCTTTGGAGAAGTTTTTCAAGGTGGTTACCTTTTGGGGGGGGGTGGATAAGATGTGAATTTCCATGTTGATTAGTTTATGGACAGATCTGACCAGGGAGGAATTGACTATTGGTGTAGAGCAACAGTCACCCATGTTAGTAATAACCAGGTCAAGGATGTTACTTCCTCTAGGGGTGGGCAGAATGAGCTGGTCCAGGTCATTGGAACTGATGAATTCCAGTAAACGTTGGGTGAGTGTATTGGTGCTTGAGTAGTTTTCCCAGTTGATGGAGGGGTAGTTGAAGTCTCCTAGTAAGAGAGTGTCGGGTTGGACCTTGATAGATTTCAGGGTGCTTAGGAACATGGAGTGAGAGTCTAGGGACATTGTTGGGGACCTATAGCAGGCTATGACCTGGATTGCCGTCTTACTCAATTTTAGTTGTACCTGAAGCATCTCAGATGTGTTATGCTGGGCTACTAGTCTGGAGGTGTGCATATCCTTTAGGAATATGGAGACACCACCACCTTTGGAGCTTCGGTCCATGTTTCTGGGCCGAAAGGTGTGGAATGAGTTATAGCCTGGTAGTGCAGGTGTGCTTTTTGCTACTTTAAACCAGGTCTCCATTACATTTAAAGTAGCAAAAAGCACACCTGCACTACCAGGTGTGCTTTTTGCTACTTTAAACCAGGTCTCCATTACATTTAAAATGTTGATGTTCTCCATTTTGAGGAGTGTTTCAAGTTGTTAAATAAAAACAAATGATAACAACACAGGAGGCTCAGATGCAAAAGTTTACTAGTGTACACCAGGAGGCAAAAAAACATACAAGTACAGAGTTTTGTCTGACATGATGCAGGAAATACACAATTTTATATAGTCTTACATTCAAGCTGTGCCCACCTTACTGACGTGGTTAGTCACAGGGCACCTACATCACTATGGTCTACAATATTCTATTCATAAGAAAAAGCTGATGTTATACATTTTAAAAGTTTTCCCATGGGAATAATACAGCCTTGCAAAGCACCTGGTTCGTTATAATGTCTTTCTGTAAATGTTACTCTTCCAAGGTCTCAGGCTTGCTTGAATACAATAGTCGGTTCACTCTTGTAATATACTTCTTTGTTCTTCTTGCAACTTTTACTTTAGCAGCTGTGTCTTATCTCTGATACATTCACAAGGTCAATTATCTCAGAGGAAGGAATAAGAATATTCAATGCTTTATACATTTAATTTTCCTGACCCAGCAGATAATCATTAGTGAAAAACATAAGCTTGCTGAGCTGGCTACTGCCAGGGTCAGAGTTCAAATACACTGCAGCTCCAAAGCTTCAAGCAATTACATGTAAAATCAATCTTATTGCCATATTGTAAATAGAATAAAATGCATTATATACTATTTGCTTTTAAACTAGCACTTTATACATGTTCAAATACATATTTTTCTAACATTTTCCTCCCTTTTAATACTTTTATTCTATTCAGAAACATAAACAATGTTATATCGTCTCCTAGCCTTCTCCTTTAAGGACTTTTAACTAGGCAAGTCATTTAGTTTATATTTCGAACAAGTTTCGTCTGGAATCAATAGTTCCAATTCAATGTCTTGGTACAAAGTTTCAGTTACAGATATATCAACAAAATCTTTGACTAATCTTTTCATACAGGGGATCCCACAACAGACACATGCTCTTAATAGGAGCAGACCAACACAAATAGCAATCAAAATATTCATTAGGATAGAACCCCACCCACCAAACAGACTCTGGAAAAAGTTCGTCAGTGGGTTTGGGCCTGGTTCAGTCATGGCCGATACCTGCTGTATTACCTCTAGGTGATCATTAATTTCGTGTCGATTGCCTGGTATATACGCACAGCATTCTTCTTTGATAAGCGCACAAGTACCACCTCTCGCCGCTAGGGTGAAGTCAAGAGCCATTCGATTTTGTAGCACAACAGTTCTCATTGCATTCAGTTCGTCAGTCACTAGTTCGAGAGCAGAAAAAGTTGCGTTACTCATTACTTCGAGAAGCTTCGACAGTTTTCTCAACTCCCAGATTGATTTGACTGCTCCATATGCTGGAAATATTCCAGCCCAGGATATAACACTGTCACTCAAGTCCATATGAGTCAATTTTTCTTTATCTTTCACGGAATGATGGTTTTTCCAACCAGCTTAGATTTTTCCCATTGGATTTACAGGATTTCCGATAGGATCTTCAGGTTTTCGGGCTACATCTCTTACATTTCGTATCTTACCTAGAGGTAATTCTGCAGTATGCCTTATAGCTGGAACCAGATAACCCAAAAAACAACTGCCGGACCAATTCTCAGGTAGCCATTTGTATGCTTTTTCCCACAAATAAAATAACAGTTTTCTACTTTGGTACTGATGCGGTTAGTTCTGAATGAAACATTTTCTTGTCTATAACAGACAATTGTTTATGCAAGACAGGATTTCTCTGCACTTCACTTAATGTTGTTTTCATTAAGCTCAAATATGAATCATAATTTGCGTTACAAATAGTGCTTTTATCTTTAGTTTTAATATAGCATTTATAAGATATAGTTATGTTACAGTTACTCCAACCCACTTGGAGTGTATCATTCTTATAGAAACATACAATTCCTCTGTGTAATAGGCAAATACAATGCAATTTTGTCCTGTGATCTTACAGAACCTGTATCAAAAGCAAATTTTCCCAAGTCTCATTTATCCCCAAGGGGACAGCGGACATCAACAGTCCTCCATATGCTGTTGGTATGGCAGTACAAACCCAGCAATTTGAAACGTTCATAGTCTCTACATATACACGCTTCATAGCTAGGTATGTGTTAAAGTTTGGATGCCAGTCTATAGACAGTTCATCACGTTTCTCCACTTTCACTTGTGTGGTTATATGTAGGAAGAACCACAACAAAAGGAAAGTCATCACAATCATAGTCAATAAATGCATAGTTAGCAAGATGATTAAACAATATCTTCGGGGTTGATCTGTATTTTTACTCATTTCGCTCTTGGCCATCCTGCCTTTGTTGTGTGTCAGTCACAAAATGTTTATCAAGCTGAAAATTCTTTACCGGTTTACAGTGCGTCAGGTGGACCCAGGACGACCTTTCAGCAACTTTGACTGCAGTAGGCGTCGCCAACAGTACCTGGTACAGTCCTTCCCACTTTGGACTCGCCCAATTCTTTCTCTTCGTGACCTTCAACCAAACCCAGGACCCTGGGGTCAGCACTGCTTCCAACGGTCTGGTCTGTCTTTTATCTGAAAAAGAGTTCAACTGCAAAACAGTTTTATTAGTTAACAGTTTCCTCATATAACTAGCTAATGAGCTGTCAGCCTCTAGTTCTGCAGGCATGAGAGCTTTCCACTGTGGCACATAATATGCCCTTCCAAATATCACTTCAAAGGGGGTCAAACCCTTTACATTTGGAACTGTTCTCATGCTCAGCAGTGCCAAAGGCAAACAGCAAATCCAATTCTTCTGTGTATCATCTACTAACTTCCTCAACTTGTTTTTTAAAATTCCATTGTACCTTTCCACCAGTCCTGCAGACTGTGGGTGGTAAGCACAATGATTCTTCAAGGAGACCCCAAAGAATCTCCCAAGTTGGTGAATCGTCTGATTCACAAAATGTGTCCCATTGTCACTATAGATTCTTTCCGGTATGCCAAATCTAGTAATTATTTCTTTTATTAGGGCCTTTGCCACTGTTGCTGCATCCGGATTTTTAGTTGGAAAAGCTTCTACCCATTTGGAAAACATGTCTATAATTATTAAGCAGTATTTTTCCCTTCACATTTATTCAGTTCTATGAAATCCATACAGATAGTATGGAACGGATATGGTGGTATAGGAAAACTCCCTTGCTTGGGTTTGAATGCTCCTTGTGCATGATGTTTATTACAGACATGGCATGCTGCACAAAATTTTTGTGTAAAGTTTGTGAATCCATATGTTTGGAATATTCGATTTACTAACTGTACCATCCCCCCTGTTGAGGCATGGCACTGCCCATGGCTCAACAAAGCTGCATATCTAAATAAATTAGACGGCAATATTGTTTTTCTCTTTGGAGATATACAGTCCATTTTCGAGGATTGCACCTCGTTTCTCCCATTTTTGTTTCTCAGCTTTTGTAGTTAATGTCTGCATCGTTTTTAACATTTCTAAATCTAAAATCTCAGAGGGTTGTAATTCCTCGGTTAAAAGTAAAGTTTCTGAGTCTGAGGCTGCTTGCTTTGCAGCTGCATCAGCTTTGCATTTCCTTTTGAAATTGCATCCTGTTGTTTTGTATGAGCTAAACATTTACAAATAGCTACTTTAGTAGGTAACTGAATGGAATCTAACAAGTTCAAAATAAGTTGCATGATTAATCGGTTTGCCAGTAGATGTTATCATTCCCCTATTTTTCCATTGCTGTGCGAAAACATGCACTGTAGAGAAAGCATACTGACTGTCAGTATATATGTTCACACATTTATCTTTCGCTAGAGTACAAGCCCGTGTTAAGGCTATCAGTTCTGCTGCTTGAGCAGACAGGTTATGCTGTAAGGGTTGGGCTTCTAAAATCTCTGTATCTGTGACTACTGCATACCCTACTAGATTTTTCCCTGTAGGACCCTTTCTGCATGAACCATCCACATAAAATGTCACCTCGGCATCATCCAAGGGCATATCAGTAAGGTCTTGTCTGGGCAAAGTTATTTGCTCAATTTCCTGCAGGCAACTGTGCGGTGTGCCATCCACAGGAGTTGGAAGTAACGTTGATGGATTTAATGTTGTACAACGTTCAATTACCATATGAGGTTGGCTCAACAATATGGTCATACAGGAAAGATGTCTAGCAGGAGATAGATATGCTATTTTCTCTTGTAGTAAAATTATCGCGACTGCATGATTCACTCTCAATGTGAGAGGGTGGAACAACACCACTGAGGCCGAAGCCTGTACTGCCATTGCAGCTGCGACTACTGCTTGCACACAGTGAGGCAATGATCGTGCCACTGGATCTAACTGTGATGAATAGTAAGCTATGGGGCGTTGCTTATCCCCATGCTGTTGCGTCAAAACTGACGTCATGTATCCCTGTTTACAATCTACGGTCTGAAAAAATCTTTTATGGTAATTTGGAAGTCCTAAAACTAGTGATGAAGCTATCAATTGTTTTAGTCTGCAGAAAGCTGTTTCTGCTTTAGGTGTCCATTGTAATACATCTTGTGCTGCCATTGGTGTTTTATATATTAAATCAGCCAGTGGAGCAGATTCTAAAGCATAGTTTGATATCCAGCTTCGACAAAAATTAGTCGTTCCCAAGAAGGACATCATTTCCTTCTTGGTTGCTGGTTTGGGTGCCTGTAAAATCGCTGTTTTTCTGTCTTCGTCTAATATTCTACCTTCATTGGATATTACATATCCTAGGTATCTAACCTGTTTTCTCCAAAGTTGTAACTTACTTTTGTTCACTTTGTGCCCTTGTGCTGCTAAAAATTTCAATAATGCTATCGTATCTTCCCTGCATTGATGCTGGGTAGGGTCTGTTAGCAAGATGTCATCTACATAAAGTAGAATCTGACTACCTCCTGGTGGAGTAAACCCTGCCAGGTTGCTTGCCATTTCTTGCGCAAATATCGTTGGACTTTCACAATATCCCTGCGGTAGCCGAGTATAGGTATATCTTTTACCCTGAAATGTAAATGCAAACCGATACTGGCTATCAGGATGTATAGGTATTGAAAAGAAGGCATTGCTTATATCTACCACAGTAAAATATTTTTGTTGTGGTTTTAAATCATTCAACAAGGTGTGTGGGTCTGGCACCGTAGGTGCTCTGGGTATTATTGCATTGTTTACAGCTTGTAAATCCTGTACCATCCGCCATTCCCCGTTTGCTTTTTTAACAGGAAATAGAGGGGTGTTACATGGTGAGTCAAGAGATTCTACCAGTACTCCTTCCTTGAGTAATGCTGCTATTATAGGCTTGATTCCTTGCTCTGCATCTTTCCTCAAGGGGTATTGTCTTTTTTGTGGTCTAAATGCTGATTTTGGTGTAATAGTTACTGGTCCTGCTGTTTGAATAAGTCCTACATCTGATTTACCTGTTGACCAAAGAATATCTGGTATATCACACAAGGCTTTTTCTTCTTCTTCTAATAAGAATGCTAATCAGCTGTCTCCACTAGTTTGTAAGTGTACAGCTGGATGTGTCTGTGTTAGCCAATTCAATTTCTGTTTTTGTATTCCCTGTTCTGATAATTCTAAATCAGTTTGTTTTTCCCATCTTGTTACTTTTTCTCCTAAGTCTGCCCATCTCACATCCTTATTCTTTGTCAAGCTGACATGTGGTAGTCTATTAGATTTGTACAGTGTCATGAATTCCTGAGGTAGTGAACAGCTTACCACACTGTTTCCCTCAGTATCCCAATACAAGGTTCGTAATACTAATCTGTTAGCAGGATTTTTGAACAATTCTTGCTCATATTCTTTATCAGGTCCTGGCATGCTACAGTAGTATAGAGTACAATGTAACAAATGCTGTTGGTCAGTGTCAAGGGAGGGGGCCTTACTGATGGCTACATTCATCAGTTCTCCGGTTACTGCCCCTGGACCAGTCGTAACTAGGTCCTGGCTGTACCAGTAAAAGGTTTCACCCTCCGGTCGCACCACAAAAGTATCCATTTGTCTTTGTGCTTCCATACCCTGCATAGTGGGAACTACCGCTATGCCAAATATCTGCATAAGATCTCTTCCCAGTAAGTTTACTGGACATTTTGAAGAAACTACAATTTTACTTTTCTGAGTCATGCCTGAGACAGGGTCAGTTATTGCTATATCATGGGAGAGTGGCTCCCTATATAGCTGTCCATTTGCTGCTTTCACTAATATATAGTCAGGTGATTCAGAATATTCTGGTAACTTTGAAGGGTGTATCAAAGTTCGTGACGCTCCTGAGTCACACAAGAATTTCACTTCCCTTCCTTCCACCAGAAGTGTAACTTCCGGTTTTGTGTCTGCCAAATAGAGCTCCAAGCTCAGTAATGCCAAATCTAAAATTTCATTTTCTTCATCCTCTACATCTGCTTGCACTTCCTCTGTTCCTTCCACTACATTTACGTTTGCCCTTTGTTTGTTTTCCTTCCCTAATGATTTCTGATTTTCATCACTATCATATAGTCAGTCCTCATCACCTTTATTTTCTGTAGTCACCTTTTATTTAGCCTGCAATCCCTTGCTAAATGTCCTTTCTTCGCACTTAAAGCACTCACCTTTCTTTTTCTCTCTTCAAAATCTTCTGACCTTTTGTCAGATTGTCTATTTCCTGGGTACTTTTCTTACCCTTTTACCTGACTGCACTACAAAGACCTCTGCTCCGTCTTCAGCTGTGAAGACCTGTGTCTTCTTTTTCTTTTTACTATTAAAGTGTTTTTCAGCATGTCTGGCATATTCAAGTAAGGCTTGTAGCCTACTTGTTCGATGATCTATCATATGCTTTGTAATAAAGCTACTGATAGGTGCAATGCAACCTTTCAAAAACGCATTTTTCAGTTGCTGTTCATATGAGGTATCATGTGTCTGATTTTCAGGAATAGCCATACCACTATGGTTATTGAAACATTCCAATAATCTACCATAGTACCCATCTACAGTTTCATTCTCTTGCTGTATGCATTGATTAATGCAAGTCCAATCTGCTCTAGGTTTCCATTTTTCAGAAATTCGGTCTGTAAGACCTTTGACTCTGTTGTCTAATTCTGCATCACTATGTGGGAGTGGTTTAAGCTCTGCATTACGAGGATTCCAGGTGCCACAAATCATGTGCCAGTCTGGACCCACAATCTGTCTAACTACCTTTTCTACTTCTTCCCCATTCAAGTGGTAACTTAGTCTCATACCTTGTAAATCTTGTAAAAACTTTGTGTAATTAACTTTTGGATGAGGGATTCCCTCTGTAGCTTTCTGAATATCTTCCGGTGTCCATGGTCTATATACTAGAAGAGTTGGGTCCTGCCCTTCCTGTCCTGCCTGAGGATTTGGTACCTCGATCAGTGGACAGATTTCTTCCTCACTCTCTTCTAGTGTATTTTTCCCTATTTGATATAAGTCTGTGTCCCCAAGTGTTTTACGTGTCCGGGACCTAGTTTCAATAGGATCTCTAACAAATGGTTTTAGTACTCTTGTAACTTCAGGATAACGTGGAGGTGGACCAGCTTGTCCTCCTGCTTCATATCCTGAAAAAGGCATTGGAGGGGGTGGAGGGGGAGGGGCCATCGCTATTACTGTATTATTATTATCCTCTTTGTCTAAAAATAATGTTTTTGCATTTTTAGTTTTCTGTTCCCTTCGGTTTACTTCCTCAATCCACCTGTGTGCTTGAGGAATGCCTAATCGCTGTTGTTTTTTTTGCCTGACCTTCTGCGTCAGATTTAAGCTGTTTTAAAAGTTTAACTAATGAAATCTTGTTTAATTTACCATCAAATCCGTATTTATTAACCCATTTTGTATAATACCTTACATTATCAGTCCGTTGTAATTGCATATATTTTGCGTAATCAGTTAGGGGCGGATCTCGCGATTTTTTAGTGCACTGATTTCCCATTCTAAAAAAATGTTACGTAACCCTTTTCACCACGTGGTATTTCAGTTCCTTACACAGTTTATCTAGAATAACTGCCTACCTTATTCTGTTTCCCTGATCTCTGACAAAATATACAGTAATTTCCTTTTGTCCCTGATCTGTATAACAAATCTCTGACAATGACATTTACTGTAACCTAGTCCCTGATCTAAAACAGAAAAAAGGCAAATATTTTCCTACCTGAGCCTCCTGGGTCGACCAGTTCGAGACCACTCTTCGGCCGCAGATCAGAAAGTGGCCAGCCTCTCAAGACGACAATTCAGTCGGAGGTCTTTGTGTTGCAAGAAGAACCGTTTTGGTAACTTCTCCTGTGCAGTATTCGACCACCGATACACTCTGATCTGCAGCTTACCAAGGGAATTCCGGTTCAAGGAGGACCAAACTGTTAAATAAAAACAAATGATAACAACACAGGAGGCTCAGATGCAAAAGTTTACTAGTGTACACCAGGAGGCAAAAAACCATACAAGTACAGAGTTTTGTCTGACATGATGCAGGAAATACACAATTTTATATAGTCTTACATTCAAGCTGTGCCCACCTTACTGACGTGGTTAGTCACAGGGCACCTACATCACTATGGTCTACAATATTCTATTCATAAGAAAAAGCTGATGTTATACATTTTAAAAGTTTTCCCATGGAAATAATACAGCCTTGCAAAGCACCTGGTTCGTTATAATGTCTTTCTGTAAATGTTACTCTTCCAAGGTCTCAGGCTTGCTTGAATACAATAGTCGGTTCACTCTTGTAATATACTTCTTTGTTCTTCTTGCAACTTTTACTTTAGCAGCTGTGTCTTATCTCTGATACATTCACAAGGTCAATTATCTCAGAGGAAGGAATAAGAATATTCAATGCTTTATACATTTAATTTTCCTGACCCAGCAGATAATCATTAGTGAAAAACATAAGCTTGCTGAGCTGGCTACTGCCAGGGTCAGAGTTCAAATACACTGCAGCTCCAAAGCTTCAAGCAATTACATGTAAAATCATTCTTATTGCCATATTGTAAATAGAATAAAATGCATTATATACTATTTGCTTTTAAACTAGCACTTTATACATGTTCAAATACATATTTTTCTAACACAAGTGAGTGCATCTTGAGATTTGGACTTCTAGTGTTGAGCAGCATGAATTTCAGATTGCATTTATTTATAGCTGTTACCGTGGTAATTTAGTATTTGGAACACCACCTAAAAAAGGCAATATAGGGGTGGCAAGAGCCTTAGGCAGTATCCAGAAATCCAGGATTGACAGATGCAGGCTATCTCTGGCAAAGCATTGAGGTCTGTCAATCATGTCATCCCAAGCAGATAGATACTGGATCCCCATAGAATGGCACCAGAAACTTAGCCAATTGTTGAAGTCAATCATTTTTGCTTGCACTGTGGTATCATTCTCGGCGATGGTAGGATACTGCTCATGGCTAGTGTCATACCTGCCTGAGCCACATAATCTGAGAGCTCCACCATGTCTCTTTTCATGTAGTTCAAGGAGGTGCATCTCAGGTCATTCACAACCACATGGAAATGACAGAGTCATACTTGTACTTGTTGTGGAGTGACCTGAGTACATGTGTTATGTGTCAGATTCTGACAGCTGATAGACAGCTGACTGTTACCTTCTTCTTATTCAGCCTAGTGAGTGGGACATCTGTGTGCCTAACTATTGAGTCACCTATGATTAGTGTATTGGGCAAGGTGCTTAGCCTTAGGGGCTTAGGTTGAGGGGCACACTGTGGACGTGAGCTGTCTGTCCTGTGATTTGTTCTGTGTTGTTGTGGTTCATTGCGTTTCTGTCTTGGAGGTCTCTGCTGTTTGGGTAAATTTCTATTGACAGCCTCCGTGAAGGTGAGTGTGTGGTTTGTGTTTTTATGTGAGAGCTGTGATAGTGGGTGCTCTGAAGGGCCATGTGTTCCATGTGATTTGGTGCAGGTGTTGACCTTCTCCTCTTAACCGGCTAGTACGGTCTTGGCTGGAGAGTGCACAGGTTCCAGTTTGGTGATATAAGTGCATCCTTCACAAGTCTGAGTGTTGGGAGGTAAGCAGTGAGGGTTGTCTGTGTACATGAGGCAGTTGCTGCACTGCCTCAGAATGCCCAAGTGCACCAGGTTTATGGGAGAAAGCACAGGGAACTGCTCCTTAATTATGCCAGGAGGGGTGGTAATAACTACTAAATACTGGAGCTATTTCTGTGAAGAATGACTAGTGCTGAATGCACTTAGCTGTGCTACAATAATTGCTACAAAAAACTGTTGGCGTGCAAAGCGATTAGGCTATTTGAAGTGTAAGAGAGAAAGAACTATCAAGATCTATGGGAAAAACTGAAGAGCAGACTTTCTGGCACCAGTAATAGTTTACTTCAGCTCAACACCACTGCACGAAGCTTAAACAGCCACAAACTCATGCAAATGCGGGCTTTTAAACCAAACAGTTGAAAGGGATGAAAAAACTGCCCAAATGGCCAATAAACTACAATTTCTGGGCCAGAAAACACTCCTCTTGTGGTAGATAGGGTACCTAGTGCTTACCACTCCCACTGATAAGCTAGAATGGTTCCCACCAACACAGAAAGGCTTGGGGGGATAGGAAGCTTACAAACAGTCCTGGCTACAGCAAATCTGTATCTGGACTAGACTAGTTACAGAAAGGTGGGAAACAAGCACAAACGTGATTTTAAACCAGAAAGTTGAAAGGGATGGAAAAACTGCCTAAAACTGCCAATAAACTGCAATTTCTGGGCCAGAAACCACTCCTCTTGTAGTAGATAGGCTACCTAGTGCTTACCACTCCCACTGATAAGCTAGAAGAATTCCCTCCAAAACAGAAAGGCTTGGGGGGCTCAGAAGCTTACAAACAGTCCTGGATACAGCAAATATGTATCTGGACAGGACTAGTTACAGGAAAGACAGTAAACAAGTGTAAACATGGGCTTTTAAATCAGAAAGTTGAAAGGGATGGGAAAAAAATCCCCAAAATGACCAATAAACTACAATTTCTGGGCCAGAGACATCTCCTCTTGTGTAGATAGGCTACCTAGTGCTTACCACTCCCACTGATAAGCTAGAAGGCTTCCCTCAAGCACAGAAAGTCTTGGAGGGCTCAAAAGCTTACAAACCGTCCTGGATATAGCCAATCTGTATCTGGACTAGACTAGTTACAGGAAAGGTAGGAAAAAACTTATAACTTTTTTATTTTACAGAAAGACAGCTAAAACAGCAGTAAAAGCAATTCAAATGCAGTGCAAGCTAGCACACAAGTGTGTAGCAATATTAAAGCAAATACAGTTTAAATAAATGCAATTAAATTTAAAAAAATGATGTAAAAACAAATGCAGAAAACAGTAAATTAGGAAAAAATCAAGATGATCAAGATGGAGGCACTTACAGTATCAGAAAACAATGACAGCAAATATATAAACAATTCAGTCAAGCAAAAATTAAGACAGTGCAGAACCTCTGAACAGTTAAAAAGTGCCAAAAATATACTGATCAGCTCTATATTTCCAGATTGTTTGAGAAGCACACTCAGTCAGAACACATGGGAATTCTAGCAATGGTAGATTCTAGCAAAGTGCTTTTTTATAGTAAAGTGGAAATGGAGAAAGGAGGAACAGAAGATAATTCAAGGTTAAGAAACTAAGTGGCTTGGCCTTTTCAAATGTTGTCTCTGTATTAGGTAGAATGAACTAATGACACTAGACTGGGAGGAGAGTCCCAAATCAAATTTACAGAAGGGGCGGGCAACTGCAAAGCCAAGAAGTATAAGAACAAGACACCAATATGGAGGGAGCATGAGAAACTATACTACAACTACTAGCTACAATATTTTAGGCAGAAACACTACAGAAATATTTATCACAGCAGAAAAACAGCAGTGAGCCACTAAATGAAAGTTTTAAACAGATAAAGGAGCAAGGAGACTCTAGAAAATGCTTTTAACTGGAAACAAATCACTTATATGATATACTACTTGGCAGGAAATCAGAGCAAACAAATAAATGTTTAACAAATGGAGGAAAATTTCCAGTTAATACCTTTCACACAGTGAAACTAGCTAAAAAAGCTTTACAAGTGTGACAGTAAAAACCATATTTATCAGGCCCTGTAAGGTAGACAATTTTAATGCAACAGTGCAGATTCATTTATAGCAATAAAATACAGTAAAAAGTATGTAGCAGACAATAAAAAGTGCTATAAATGACTAGAATAAGCAATAACTAGTAAAAATAAGAAAAAAAGACATATATCACAGATCAGAGTTGTGGCCAATGCCCCTGCTCCACTCAGCTTAGTGTATATAGGCCACATGGCTTCAAACCCCACTGCATTATGCAAGGGATATGCCAAACAGTTGGGTCATAGGACAGACATATGACTGTCAATGCCAGAGTCCCCTACCCCAAGGCATCTGTGTTCCCATACAACTGTAGTAACAGAGTATGTTTGCAAGGATATATCAGCAGACCACACATTTCCAGGGCTGTGACATACAACCTGCCCACATATTTTACCCACAAAATGCAAGGGTCAGTGTATGTCTGTATGCTGTTGACAGTGTGAGGAATTAAATCCCTCCATCTCTCTGGCAGCTGGTGTGGCTCACTGGGCTGACAATAGCATGAGTGATGGTGTTGATGCTTTGAAGCTGGCAGCATCTACAACTTTTGCTTGTGAGTTACAAGTACTGTGGCTGCATCCACAAGTACAACAGACATAACCTGTTTTGCATGCAATAAGTACTGGGAGCTATAATGTGTACACATAGGTAGGGAGTCTAATCACACAGCAGGTAACCGTGTGTGTGTGTGTGTGTGTGTGTGTGTGTGTGTGTGTGTGTGTGTGTGTGTGTGTGTGTGTGTGTGTGTGTGTGTGTGTGTGTGTGTGTGTGTGTGTGTGTGTGTGTGTGTGTGTGTGTGTGTACAGATATATCCCCTGCAACAGTAAAGACAGGGCCATCTGGCCTATGTCTGTGCAATGGTGATTCATTTTATGGCCCTGTGACTAGCTGCTTTCCTCAACAGTGGCCTCCTTTACAAAACCTGCTGATGTCATCCACCTTAACAGCACTGGCTGACAGTCTACTTTCAAGTAATCTCTGTGGCACATGTGATAAGTACTGTAAGCTGTAGTGTGTACTACTAGACAGGTAGGGGTTCTAATCTCATGACAGCCAACTCTGTGTGTAAATATAACCCCTTGCAGCAGTACAGACATGCATATCTCTGAGCAATGGTTATACATTTTAAGGCCCTTTGATTACCTGAATGCCTTTATATTGACCTCCTTTGCAAAGCCTGCTGATGTCATCCACCTTAACAGCACTGGCTGACAGTCTGCTTTCAAGTAATCTCCTTGCAATACGCGATCAATACTACAATCTTTAGTGGGTACTAATCTCACAACAGCCAACTCTGTCCCTGTGTCTAAATATCACCCCTTGCAACAGTACAGACATGCCTATCTCTGAGCAATGAGTATACATTTAAGGCCCTTTGACTACCTGATGGCCTCTACATTGGCCTCCTTTACAAAACCTGCTGATGTCATCCACCTTAACAGCACTGGCTGGCAGTCTACTTTCAAGTAATCTCTTTGGCACATGCAATAAGTACTGCAAGCTGTAGTGTGTACTACAATATAGGTAGGGGTTCTAATCTCACAACAGCCAACTCTCCATGTGTGAATACATGTATCCATCTGCAGCACTATGGACAAGCCCACATGGACAATCTCTGTGCAATGGTTATGCATTTTATGGGCCTAAGACTAGCTGCTGGCCTCAAAATGCCCTCCCCTACAAGGCCTGCTGATGTCATCCACCTTAAGAGTACTAGCTGACAGTCCAAACTCAGAGAAATTCTGTGGCATATGCAATAACTACTGTGAGCTATAGTGTGCAATAGTACATAGGTAGGGGTTCTAGTCTCGCACCAGCCAGCTCTGTGTTTGTCCATGTGTGTGGTTACAGATATATCCCCTAGTATCACTATGGATATGCCCATATGGGTTATTTCTGTGCAACGATAATGTCTTTTACAGCCCTGTGACAAGCTCCAGGTCCTATATAGGCATCACTGATGTCTGCCAACATCTAGGTTTACACGGTCAGAAAACCCAGGTGACAAGTATATAGGGTAGCATACCTTCTTACAAAGTATGAATGCATAATTATGCCAGCTGCCCCCATTGTCCCACACATGACCTTTTACATATATGCACCTAGGGAACCATGCAGAAATACTATTGTACCTTGCTGATATCATATTTCTGCTGTGCTGCCATGCCAGCCTGTGCCACTGTACTGCCTCCATGTGTCCACAGAAAAAACACTCAAACCACTGGAACAGACACATACACAGGTTCATGATACACATGTTATGCTGTCACACTACCACCAGTCTAACATGATGCACTTAAGATACCCAAGGTTTTCTGTATTGTCATGACACATGCCAGCACACAGTACCTGGCATGGCCCACAACACCTACAATGGCATAACAATACTGCACTATACAACTACATTGAAAGTAATATAGTCACCCTGTGCATCAGACATATATTTGCATGTCCTTGCATTGATGGCATGGATGGCAGGGATGTAGCATGGGTATCATCACATGCACAGGGTGTGGAGTGGGGGTACCAGAGGCCTAGGCTGTGCCATACAGTTGGCAGCATGTGTGTGAGTCAGGAAGGGGTACTGGTCGTATGTGCCATGGAGAGGTGCCATGTGTGTCTGTGGGTGACCTGCATGTGACAGTGATGTTTGAGGGTGTGTGTGTACACAGTCAAGCCCAGTGGTAGCCCTACATGTGTGTATGTTGGACAGCTGTGGACTATACATGGCAGAGTGGACAGTTCATCGTCTCTGTCCACGAACAAGGGAACTTGCTCTATCAGGAGTGGCAGTGGCACCACCATGCCCATGGTCAGATGTGGTGCTAGAATCTGATGGTGACTGCTGTCTAGTGGGCATATGTCCACCACAGGATAACCCAAGACCATGTGCTCATGGCCTGCCACATCGTGGTGTGGACAGCAACACTTCCCTCTGTAGCACTGGAGGTACTGCCACTTTGAGGGCGTGAGTGTGCACAGACACGTGGTCTCTCAGCAGATGGTGCTGCTGACCTACTTCCACGTGCCCAATGCATACCCCAACCAGATGTTCCAGCACAGACAATGTGCGGGCAAAGGCAGACACTGTCTCAGCCCACTGTCTGTCCACTACATTAGTAAAACGATCCATGGCATCACCAATGCAGTGGAGGCAGTCACAGATGTCAGACTGTGCTACATCCATGACCCTGATCATCCATCTGGTGTTGTGTTCGGTACGTGCCTATGCCTCCATCATGGGCTGAACCAGGTGGCAAATGGCCAGTGATGTGACAATTGTAACAGGAGGTGGATGGACAGCAGTCCCCCTTTGAGCACCCTTGACAATATGCCTGTGTGGGACCTTGCCAGCTGTCTGACTATGGCCAATGTCTACACTCACTGATGCCATAATTGTCACACTGTCCTGTTCATTGTCGACACCATGTGACTCTCCAATATCTATGGCCTCTGGGGACTGGATATATATGGGCATACTGACTGCGTGTGGGGACAATGGCGGGAAGAAGAGGGATGTTAACCTCTGGGACAGATTCAGCCCCCGACAACCCCACCTGCCTCACTATGGCCACCATCATCATCATCATCAGAGCCTGATGGGACACTGGCATCAGGTTGTAAGGGGGACAGACTCCAACCCCCCCCCCCATTAATCTGGAAGGAGGAAGAAAAAAATCAGTACATTATTACCTGCACTGTTATGTGTGGTAATCCACACAGACTCATACAGATGAGGAGCTACAACTGCATTACCAGTCACACATCTCATCACTGATCTCATGCACAACACACAAAAACACAACATACATAGACAAGACAGGCTGTTTCTAACATGCATTTCAGCTACATTCAATGAATGTTTGCAATACACAGTACTTGTGGGGTATGCAATATGACAGTGTATATGATAGGATTACACATGATACCCAGTACACCTATCCTGAAAATGATATGCCTGCTGTAGTATCACTGCCGCAGATATGTACCATCTCTCTATAGTGAGTGAACAGGCATCCTGGAGTCATTGCCTCCTGTATAGCTGGCTACATACTTCTTCATGATTATAACTGCAAATGTATTAGTGTTTGTACAAATACGCAGCTGTGATTATCCATTGTATGTAGTGTAGTCAACTGCTCCAATATGGAACATACGACTATTCCACTCTGGCTACGCATAACAGTTGTGCCTTGGGCTAAATGGCAGTCCTCAACATTCATATGGTATATATAAGCCATAAAACAATGGTATCACACTTACCAGGTACAGGACCACAGGCTCCAGCCACATGTGACGTACTTATGGAAATGTAAGGAAGAGGGATTGTCAGCAATATCAAATGTTGCACTGTTAGATGGTAATATCTGCATATATCCGCATGTACAGTACCTAATGTGATGCTGCCTACATTGCTGATATTCTGAGTATGTGTGCACAACTGTGCATTAAAACAATCCCCCCAATGCAGATAGACCTGACATCCATGTACTGGTATGCAGAGCCTGCCACAATCACTGATACAGTATTACACATTACACTGGTGAACAAAGTAAAAGCTTACCTGGACGATCCTCTGATGTGGATGCTGTAGTACCCACCTCCAGGATGTATGGGGTGATAGATGCCTGGGAGCTGGTGGTTGATTCTGGGTTTGCCAGGACTTCTTCTGTGGCTGTGAGTGGTTGTTCTGTTGCAGGCCCTCCATCAGTGGCAGCACGATCCCTGGCCACAGCAGCTGCCCTTTGATGTGCAGCATTCAGCATATATGTGGCCTTGTTTCAGACCTGCTCGTAGGTCCTGTACTGATGTCCACTTTGGTTAACCACCCTAACAAGGTTACCCCACAATGCTGCACACTGGAAACCCCTTGACAGCAGAATGTGATGATGTAGTCTGAGAACATCCAGGATAACAGGATTATCAGCAGCTTGAATGGGGATGCCTCCTGTGATACATTGTTCCTGAAAGACAACAAGACCAGATACATGGACATCCACTATGCACAGACCCTGCACAACCAATACAGCCTGCACTATCCCCTGCTCCCTCACATGTCATTCCCCACAGTGTATCAATACACTACATGTATGGCTATCACCAGGATAGTAGCAAAACTGGGTATGTCCTTCTGTGCTGTGACAGATTCTGCTGTATGTCTCTACACTCATCACTGCAGTCTGCTATGTTGTGTCCCCTACGGGCATGTTCCCACTAATATGTGAGGTATGATAGGTCTGTAGCAGCTAGCTAAACATACAGCTGCGTATGTTTTTGGCATTCCTACTGTATGATGTTACTATTATCCATATGGTAAGTGTGACCAACAGTAAGGCTATTGGAGTGGCCTATACAGCGTCGCCAAATCCATGGAAACTTAAAAAAAATAAATAAATACATACAATTTAAATACATTGCTATCATGCACTTGGACAGTGCATGGGGTGTGTTACTCATCTGCAGACACTGTTAGTCACACACTCCCTACACTGATTCAATAACTCTGTTCCATGGCTGTCCCTCAGCAATATGGCATCATTAATATGCATGGCACCCTACCGAGGGGGAACCAAGTACACGGACATGGCATACTGTAGAGCTTGCATAGAATTTATTAAATCTGGGGGAAAAAAAAAAATATATATATATATATATATATATATATATATATATATATATATATATATACACACACACACACACACACACACACACACACACACACACACACACACACACACACACAGCTGCATGGAGAACTTGAATCAGACATGGTAACTCACATAAAGAGGCAGAATGCATGTAGAAAGAAAACCCTTAGTTGTAATACAGGTCAAATGTTTGTATTCATGGAGATAAGAAACAGTTTCCCACTACTCAGCTAGGAATACAACTTGTTCTGAGGAAGGTAGTTCATCCAGTTGCTGTAGCATCCAGTTTAACATGACATTATAACAGACATACTTTCCAACTTTAATGATATGCAGAACCAATGAGAAGAAAATAGCCTTTCTGTTAAAAATCCTTATTATGGAGGGAGGGGAAACCTGCACGTGAATAAGCCAACAAATGTACCACTGCCTAATTTGAAGGGGGATAACAAACATCAGATACATTCATTAGAGTATATGAACCCAACAGAGATTCAAATCAAAGGGTAAAAAGGTCACACATATAGGAGGTTTAAAAGTATTACACAGTGAAGACTTTAGCTTGGCTGAGCCTTTCTTGCAATCTAACAAATACCAGGAGATGGTGTTGAAACACCTGAAAGATACAAAACTTTATCTAAGGATATAGACAGCATACCATACTCAATTTAAAGAGATACCTCATCCTGTGTCTGTGCAGAATAGCCTGCAAGTACAGAACCAGTAGAAGGGAGTGACAGATACAATAAAATATTTCAGTCTGAAAGTGTTGCAAAGCAGAAAGTGTAAGTCCTATTGTAGCCTGAAACTGCTGCAAAACCGAAAGTAGAAGTGACTGGTAGAACTGAAGATAAGGGATAACTTGCTGAAGGAGCACCTTCTGATGGAAAAAAAAAGTTAGGAAGTAAGAAAATTCTCAGCCTAATCAGAATTCTAAACATTCTGGCATGTCAAAACAGGAAACCTGGAAATGGAGAATTCTGAATAACAGCTATATGCTGAGAAGGGAAAATTTAACAGCAGGAAACCTTTTTACTAATGTGGTAAAAGAGAAAAAAATAATATCTGGGCAGAGTTCTAAACCCATGTCTGCCATTGCAAGACAGATAAGTCAAATAAGGGGAGACTCAACACAACCAGTATCCATAACTGAGAATAAAGTAAAACTGAAAATGCATTGTGTCCTGGGTACCTTTTTATGGGAAGAGCAACCTAGAGAAGAAAAAGAAAGCAAGAAGGTAGTGTTCATTCACTCTGAAATAAAAAGGAGATAGTACTGTATACTGACAGACAAGATATCTTTTAAAAGGTACCTAAAGATATTCTTGTTAAGCTAAAATACAGGTGCTGTAAGTAAAAGCAAAATGGTTCTATATATCAAGTTCATAAAGAAAGGGAACAAAAAAAGTAAGGCAGGGATGGCAACTGATAGTAAAGAATATCCATATTAGTTGATTATTCTCTAAGAAGAGTTAGACTCTCAGATTCAAGTGCCTGTGTTGGTAGGACAGGAGACTGTACCTTTAACCTCATAACAGGCTGACCTTGCAAAAACCCAGGAGTTGGCTGGCTTCCAGGTAAGCCACTTAAGTTTTAAAAAGACACAGATTAGGAAGATGGTATTTTGTGTGACAGAAAATATAGGCAGATCCCTCTGGGAAAATGATGAACTAGAAGTTCCTAGTTATTACCCAGTAGCAATGACTTCTTGTACTGTCTAAGAAAGGATAGAAAGTAAGTAGTACACTGGCTGTAGGTGGCCAAACCTTTCAGAAATCTAGTGATGAGATTAGCATATCACCATGTACTAGGATGACACATTGTAAGGGGTAAGACTAAATCAAGGGTTGCATCAAGGTTTTACTGACCAGAAATAATAAAATAGGTAGAGAACTTGTATGATGAATGCCCTGAAAACTAGAAGTCAGAGTCACACCCAGGTTTTCATAATCCTTTAATTCCAATGTTAAACACAGAGGTGCCATTTGAATGTATTGCTATGGCCATTGTTAGCCCACTGGTGAAATCCAGCAGTGGGTATTGATATGTTTTAGTTATTTTGTACTAGTCCACTAAGTACTGTGATGCTACTGTACTATATAAAGCTAATACTAAAACAATAGCTAAGGAGATAGTTTTAATGATTTTCTTGAGTAGGAAATACTCACTGACCAAAGGACTCCATTTCTGTAAAAAATGATATATCATCTGTGCCACTGATTTAAGGTCAAGCAACTAAATGTATTATTTATTTATTTTTTTAACATTTGTTTACTGGGAAAGTTCGACTGGGGCAGAGCCCATTTTCAGAGGAGGCCTTGAAAGAAATGCTCCAGATGCATGTCTTTGGAATGTAGTTGGAAACCAGAGCACCTGGAGGAAACGCATGCAAATGCAGGGAGGACATGCAGACTCCACACAGAAGGCACCCTAGCCTAGAATCGAAATGGAAAACTTCTTGTTGTCAGGTGACAATGCTCACTACTGCACCACTGCACTGCCATTAAAATATCACAAATAGGTAGAGAAAGATTTTTTGAAGCACAAACAACTTCAATGGGACATTTTTGTTTTGAGCATCATCAACCTGATGACTGTGTTCCTGGAGGTTTAGTTTTGTGGAAGCATGGAAAGAACTTAATCAACACAGCAGATTACAATATGTGAAAATGTTGTGTGACTTCTATACAGAGCAAGTTATTGAACTGAATTCAGGTATAACTTTGTATAATGCACTTAAATTAAGTACATTGGCTATTAATTTTAAAATGAAGCTTGAGAATATTCAAGATAAATTAAGAAAGAAAATGAAGTACAAAGAAAAGAAAACTGAAAAAAATATGACACCAATAAAGCAGATTATGAAAATAGGACACTCTGTGGGACTTCATTTGGTTCTAGTAAAAAGTGTTTGCAGGAATTGAGGCAAACTGATGATCAAAGCTGTGTGTGTATGTAAGTAAGCTGATTAATAATGACAATGTTATCACTTTGAATATGAATAATAATAATAAAATGAGAGGGTGAAGTCAAAGAAAGGAGTGTGCAGTTTATGTCTTGTACACGACCTAGGCTTGTTCAGAGAAGGAATAATCATAGCTCTCAACCTTCCATCTGTTAAACAAGGAACACTGCCTCTAATAATGTGTAACAAATTGGCAAAATGTGTAACACCTTCTACCAGCTTACTAACAACTTCAACTAGGAAGGTCATAGGATGGTTAAAATGTGTTACTTTATACTTATAAAAATTATTTTGATGAATTAATATGATTCAGTACTATTTACCATGGATATCAGTTAAAAAATCCTAATACTGAATGTGTGACAGACCCTTTCAATGTGAAACTTTGAGGAACATGGACTTTTTAAGACTCAAAATAAGGAATGTTCCTCATAAAGAGGTACACTTGAAAGGTATGGGAATAATCAACATGCACATTTTGTAACCAATGGTTAATCTTTTTTACAGTACCAGCCAATAAAAATACATCAGATTGGAGAGGAAGGAGGAATAATGTGAGCAAAAGTTATGGCACAACAATTGAGAAGAAAGAGCTTCTGCAACAATTTTTATCAGAAAAACAGACAGAATGGGAAAAAGTGGACTTAATGATGGGTAGTTCTGTCAATGTTGCATTTAAATGGTTAATTTATCTAGTAATTTGCTAAATATGACTGAAGTAAAATTACTTTGTCGCAAGTGGTCATTTGTACCTGCAATTAAAAACCTCGCTGTAACATCCCTAGAAAGATAGAATAATAGAACATCTTAACCAAGCATTAAAGTCCATGCTGAAAAAGTTATTGAGGAAGATGGAAAAAACTGGGACCAGTTTTTATCAAAACTCCTGTTTTCCATTAGAGAAGCACCACAAGTCTCGAAAGGGTTCAGTCCTTTTGAGTTACTGCATGGCAGGCACCCTTGGGAACTGTTAGATATTGCCAGAGAAATATGGGAAAAAGAGGAAACCATTTAAAGTGTAAATAGGGCACTATGTCTACATACAAGAAAGCCTGAGTTTAGGGTCACAGAGAAATGCTGTACAAGAGGTTGTAATTAAACAGTTTAAAATGTTATTTATTTATTTGTACTTTGTTCACTGGGTTAGTGTCTTTCAGGGAAGACCTGAGGTGGTATTCATACTGACTCAAGGAAATTTGGCCAGGACACTGGGTAACTTCATTGACTCTTCTTGATAATGGCTGTGGTATCTTTCAGATCCACCTGAACTACCCCCAACTGAGGCAGGTGGGGCCTTAGTTTAACACTTATCCAAACAATGAAGCACTAAGGAGTGCACCACTTCCTGCACTGTAGGATCAGTACAGGAAAGTTAACAAAACTACCTGGTGTGGGAACAGAACCCACAGCACTCTGAACCCAAGACACATGTGCTACCTACTGAGCTACTAAGACTGACATCAAATGCAGTCATTTTGAGTTACTACATGGCAGGCAGCATTGGGGACTGTTATTGCCAGAGAAAGTTGGAAAAATAGGAAACATATGGATAATCGAAGAGCCAAAAGTGAGTACAATGTTCCCATAATGTTAGTCCTTAAATCTACTGAAACAATCATGATTTGTAGTAATTTTAAGAAGCTGAACAACATTCAGACATAAGTTGCCGAACATGGGCATCTATATACTAATACTAAAAATAGTGGAGATGTCAAGAATTGCCTTAAATAATTGACAGATGTTTAAGGTGTGGCACTGACTTGGCTCAACCCGTCAAAATACAGGTTGTCTATCAAGAGCAAGCTAGGCCCTCCAACTGACTTGAAGCCAATGGCTTCAAGCTGGGTGGGGGGTGAGCTTTTAGCATAATGTGGAGGATCATGCCAAGTCAAGTGCCCATATGAAGTACATATGGTAGATTGTGTTGTTTTTGTGGGTAAAGTTTGTAAGCAGAACTGCTATTGTAGAGAAGAAGTGGTTCCTTTAAGCATACAAGACAAATAAAGTTTTCTTTAAGAACAGAGAGGAGCTGTTGTTATACTAGATTGAGAAGTATTGCTATCACTTTAAATGAAAGTGTTGCTTTAAGAGAAGAAAAAAGCTGTGCTGCATCAGCTAGATGTTGTTTAAAAAGGGAGGGGCTAAAGAAAGCCCATGCAGTGTGTTGTTTATTCTCCTTGGAGGGGAATTTGATTTCCAGAGCAGTGGGTCCAGTACAGATTCAGAAGTGTGAATGAAGACCTGGAAGATGACAACAGGAGGAAGCTGGAGATTTTTCATGTTATAGGAATCCTGTAGACAGGCTCAGACTTGGATACCTACTGAAAGAGACTGCATTCCACTTGTATGGGATTCTATTGAATTTTTATGTTTTTGTACATGTAAAGTACACTATTTTTCATAAGACTGATGTCTCTACTACCTCTTAATATATATATCTTCAGTAGAGTGAAATTTCACTGAACCGAAAGGCATATCACCGAGATGAAAAGGCGGATGACTGCACAACACCGATGTCCCGGAACACTGACTTTCCACTCCAGGTAAGAAACTACTTGGCCACCTTGTTGAACTTGGCCCCTTGCCCCCATGATAGTGCAATCTCAGAGTTGGTATATTTAGTTGGGGGGGGGGGGGTGAAGCCACCCACATGGGTGAGTTTGCTTTCCTTCAGTTTTACTTTTTTTTTTCGGGATGGCCAAGTGGTTACTTACCTGGAGTGAAAAGTCAGTGTTCTGGAACATCAGTATTGTGCGGTTGTTGGCCTTTTCACCTTGGTGATATGAATTTTGGGTAAGTGAAATTTTGGTCTGCGGAAGACGAAAAGCCAAAAGTCATATGGTCAAGACAATATGTTGAACTATCCAAAAAGTCAGAAACAAAAAAAAATGGCAAAAATCTATGATTTTGCAGGGGGACGCTGCACCCCACACCCCCCTGCATGTTATATATATCAACTCCAAGATCACACTACAACTGGGAAGGGGGTAAATTCTCCAGTCCCCGCTGTACCGTTATCTCCATACAAATGCTTCACCTTTTTGAAGTCGAACACAGAGTGTCAACCATATGACTTTGACCTTTCTGAGAAGCTGCTGATGTCATGTAGACATATATATTTGATTGACAACTCATTTGACTGAAACTCATTTGACTGACAACTAGTACTTGCAGTGCACTGTAAGGCAGATAACAGGGATATGTCCTCTTTCCCATTGTAGTTGACCCTGGAATTAGTATATATAGTTAGGGGGATGTGGGGGGCAAAGCCCCCCACCTAGTTATGTTTCAAAGAACAATATAACACAAAAAGTACAGAATTTAAACAAAACTAGGAGGGGGAGCTGTGCCCCCCCACACCTCCCTAACAATATATATACTAACTCCAGGGTCGCACTACATTGGTGAAGAGGACATAGCCCTGTTTTTTGCCGTACAGTGCATTGCATGTATTACTTGTCAGTCAAATGAGTTTCAGTCAAATGACGGTAACCCATATATATATATATATATATATATATATATATATATATATATATATATAGATATAAACTATATTTGTGTGTGTCCTAGCATAAAATATATTTTGCATATGGCTGACCTGTGTATTGTTGACCCATGTGATCGACATTCCGGGGACAGGGGCATATGCCCTTTCCCTGTGGATTATGTGGTCTCAGGGTTAGTATATAATTTTCTTGGGTGGTCGAAAGCCAGGGTACATTTTGGCTAGGCTTGTATAGGCCCTAGGGCTGATAGCCTAGTACCTACCGATGAACCTATATATATAATTATTAGTGGTGTGTGGGGTGCAGGAGGGGCTAGCCCCCCTGCAAAAAAAAAATTTCTTTTCCTTGCATGTTCTGAAGATTACCATTAGAGCATGCTCACACATGATTGAGACACAACAGCGAAATGGCAGTTCATCGACTCCTCACATCCCTGACAGGTTTTTGAGGGAAAGCAGGCAGTTGGCCAACAGTCATAAGTTTGCTCTTTTGTCCACTATGATGCAATCTCAGAGATGGTATATTTAGTTGGGGGGGGTGTGGATTTGTAGTGTTTTACCGTGGTTTGTTTTTATTGTTGGCCGACTACCTTCTTTCCTTTGGTAACCTGTCAGCGATGTGAGGAGTTGATGAACTGCCATTTCGCTGTTGTCATCTCGATCATGTGTGTTTCGAGTAAGTGGGTTTTCGATACTATGAAGTAGACCCAGATATATATATATATATATATATATATATATATATATATATATATATATATATATATATGTATATTTGTGTGTGTTTGTGCTTATGTATACACACACTCACACACACACACACACACACACACACACACACACACACACACACACACACACACACACACACACACACACACACACACACACACACACACACACACACACACACACACACACACACAAACATACCAGGGCTTAAGTATTTATTGTTTTGTATTCCTCTCTGTCTGGTTTCATGCAAGCTGAAGCCCTATAACTTACTGAATTAGGATAAACAAAATTTTTTTCAACTTGTTCAGATCCACAGTTAGATGTGGCTTTGGTGGGACCACAGACTATTTCAAACTTGAAGAAAATATTAAAAATATTATTACTATTACCAGATACTCCATTTCACCTCACTTCATGTCTGAACCCCAGTTCAGAAAAACAGATGCTTAACTACAAGGGAAGTAATGGCTAAATGTAGTGTGCACTGGCCAGTTACTGGCCATTGAATCACTTTGTGTGTACATTAATCAGCTTGCGATCATTGCATCTTGTTTACACTAAGCACTACCTCTGTGCTATTTTATTACTGTACTTTTCCCAGGTTTGAAACTGAAATTCCTTATTTGTGACCAGCTGTCCTCAGTGGTTAGCAAATTTAAATAAATAAATATTTAAATAGCCAGTAGCATGAAGGTTACTAATCTCTGTGAGACTAGTATTCAGAATAGCTGAAATATAGGAATGTAGAGGACACAGCTCAGATGGCTTAGTGGTAAGTTGTTGTGGCTATGTTGTACAGGGTCCTGGGCTCAAGACTAACAAGGGTTGGTTATTTGCCCTGTTAGACAGGGGTCTAGGGAAGTAAATATTGTGGGAAGAAATATCCAGGGAATTGTTATGGCTAGGCTTGTATAGGCCCTATGGCCAATAGCCTAGTACCAACCTATGAACCTATGAACACACATAGTTAGTAAAAGTAGAGAAGCTGTAATTCCATTTGCAAACAGTTTGTAAGGTTACACTTGGAGTGCTGTACATAGTTTAAGGCATCCATATAAAAACAATATTGTAAAAAGAATGGAATCAGTTCAGAAGCATTTGAAAATAAGTGGTACATGGACTAGAGGGATTTCACATATATTTACATAAATAGAGAAAGCAAAGAGGTAACATAAATGAAACTCTGCAGTACCATAATTATGTAGTTAAGGTAAATCATAATGTTATTTTCTGGTTCTTTTTGCCTTCATGGCTACCGACCATCAGTTCCCATATGGGTCATGAGCCCATTTCTTCCCCTGCTACTGTGGAGTCTTCAGCTCAAGAGCTCATTTAATCAGTCATGGAGGAGGTTTGTTGCTTTTTGGCCTTCCAGCAATGAATGCATTTCTATTTTAAGCTCCATCCCTTTTAATGATGGCCTATTATACCTGCCCAGTGCATGTATGTGCTACTGCTAAAACGCTAATGAGAGCAACTATCACTGTATTGGGAGTGCCAAACCCATGCCTTCCATCATAACTATTTTGGTGCCTTGCAAGCCGGCTCCATATTGAAATTCAGTACTCAAAATGCCCAGTTCTGAAAAGCTGGAAAAAAGACTGAAAATCTGGAGAACACTGAATCTCACAAATCTGTCTTCTCCTTAAAATTTATTTTTGTACGGGAGGCAAGCCCCCCACATCCCCTGAACTTATATATACCAACTCTGGGATTGCCATACCTTGAAGAAAAGGGAGGATTCTGAGAAATGGCATCTTGGACTTTATATGTAAGTCTGTTCTTTCAACCATTCAATCATTGCATTTTGGGACTTGCTGTAGCGGATCCCGACATTTTAAATGGTTACCTGCAAGCCCTCTATTTTCTTGGCGGCAATTAAGTTTCTAGAAATAGAACTACTGTTCCTTTATGGTTAGGCTGGTATCAGCCATATTCCATCCTCCTCAACCCAGGTCTTCCAGTGTCTTTACTGCTACTAGAACCCAGACAATCTGGGTCATAGTAAGAGCTTTATCCCTCCATATCACAGAGTTGGGGATAACTATATAATTTTTAAAGATAATAAACACAGAGTAAGTTGACAGGAATTTAAATAGCAGAGTGAATGAGTCAGCAGTAATGTTAAGGAGCACTTTAGATTTGAAATATTGGAGATTATCTAGAATAAGGTTTCCAGAAAGAGAATGTTGATTAAAGGCAGACCAGGAAATCTAAAAGAGTAGTTAACTGTTAACAACATCGTAACTCCTGTGTTTCCTGTGTTATATCATTCCCACAATATTTAACACACATGATGTCTACACCTAAGCCAGATGATTTACAGCAATTACACATCTGATGTCTTTGTTTGCTAGGAGTTGTGATTTTTTTATAGAGCTGTAATATTATTTAGGCCTAGATCAAATGAGCTATATTTGTGCAGATTTTAATGATTACCATTAAAACATGATGAAGTCGCTTCAGTCTTTCCACTTAATGAACTGCCTGAAATACAGAAAAGGATTAAGAGCAATACTTTTAGATATTGATTTATTTTATCACTTAATTAACAATGGTCACATAAGGCATGTAATACACCACACACAACTGATGCTGAATGCAGATTTATTACAAAATGAAGCAGGACATCATCTCTTACATAAGTACATGCAGTACTATATGGAACTGTGTAATTCAGAGCTGGCATTAGGACATTTTTTTACATTAAATGCTAGACTGCAACATAGTCTGTAACATTAGATACTGTTTTCTACAGCCTAAGAATCCTCATTTCAGGCATGGCTACCAAATTATTACATGTAGTTTAACACAGTATTTACAAAGGGATGCAATAAAGGAATAATAAACAGAAGGGTGTAGTATATTATCCGCGGCTGTTATTGTGACATACGGAGACAATGTCAGCTGCCTTCAGCCATTACACAAAAGCTGATTGTACATATAATTTGTAAAGCACTGCAGTGGCTGCAGAGTTCCTGTATGTTAGGAAATAATTAATAACTGGGATGTCAGAAGGTCATGAAGAGTCAGATTCAGCTAAATGACCGAACAACTGCAGCAAGACAGTGCCATATCAGCAGATGTGGTTATAGTTCTGACTGAAATTACTTGAATCCACTGTGCTGCACTGCCTTTTGTATATGAGCGTGTGTGTGTGTGTGTGTGTGTGTGTGTGTGTGTGTGTGTGTGTGTGTGTGTATGTGTGTGTGCGCTTGTGTGCAATGTCAATCTGTCTGTCCTACTACCTAGATAAGCATATACAGATGAGAGATGCATATACAGACAAACAGCCATACAAATATACTTTTGAAAACAAAATGCTGCAGCATTCACTTATTTACAACCACAACCGCTCCTTTAAAAACTTACACTGGTAGTCTGCAATGAGGCCTGACACGCCTTCTGTCTAGCCATACACTATATAGAGCTGACACAGTGCTATAAATTTAAATTTATTAAATGCAATTGTTTTTCAACTTCAGCAGAGTATAATGCCAGCTTTATTGTTTTGGAATATCTCATTTCATGAACGGCATGCACAACACTGACAGTTATCCTAAGAAGTGTCTTCTGAGCTGTGAATGCAATAACAACAATCAATCAGTCAGATTCTTGAGTTACAGTTCATCTAGGGAATCAAAGCATTCTGCTGAGACTGGAAAGCAAAACATCCTTGAACCAAGGAAAGCACGTATATTTCAAAAGTGCTGACAGATGAAGACATTCTTGTGCCCACAGTAATTATCATTCCATTTTCCTGCATCTGTAATAAAATATTAACATTTATTATTGGTTCTTCTTATGTCTTATTTGCTACTCAAATTAATAATGCTGTGCAAAAATTCAGTTTAGAGCTGCCAAAACAACAGCTTATTTATATTTAAATAATAGATTACTGGCAGAAGTCACACTCAGCTCTTCATACTCTTCCTTTTCAAAGATGTAAAACATAACTGCTTCTTATACTTTTGTTCATTAACAAGGCAGACAAACTGTTCCAAAAGACATTTTACAATCATGACTCAAACAAAATGGTGAAAGTAATACATGTGTAAAAATAATAGACACAAAACATAGATCATCATAGTAATGCAGAACAAATGTATACAGAAAACATGAAAATAACTTCAGAAATAAATCTATAATTAATAAGTTAAAGTAAAAAGCATTGCATCTATTTCCAGCAATATCACATTGATATTTAAATTTCTGCTTCAGTAAAATTTTAGTTTTTGAGAGGATCTCAGAAAACCAAATATCTTTTCAGTGCTGACAGATTTATATTGATAGGTTTCGGAACTATAACACTTTTAATGGAAAAATGTTCTAATTGGCTGGCCAAAGGATAAGCAAAGGTCAAGGTAGGCTGTGTCAGAAAGAGGCCATGAAAATGTAGTTTCGCTAGAAGGGGCAGAATATAAAACTAAGCATTAGTACACATATGTCATCTGTGTGTAAAGCCAGTTAGCATGTACCACTGCTTGGCTGCCACATGGTAGATGCAGCTGGCATGACCATGGCAACTGATATTTCATTTCACCTACTGGTAGGTACATATGAGTCTCTTTCCCTAGATAATGCTCTATCGTACTTTAACTCTACTTCCACAAACCTGCTCATCTCCTTTGCCCCTCTAAAAACAAAACATATAAAAAGTAACCCTGGTTAACCAAAAACACCTTAGCTTCTATGCAACTCTGTCACAAACCCTGGACACATTACCATAAAAATAAAACCACTATCACCCTAAACAAATATAAAGCACTGTGAAATAAAGTAAAAAAAAATTATTGCCTTAGACCACAAACCCTATTTCTCCACTCTCCAAACCAACCACACCACCAATCCCAAACTATTTTGGAAAGGAATTGCATCTCTCCTTAACCTGGGAAAAAAAGAAAACCCTTGCCCTAACCCAAATGGCTCTGATATGGACTTGGCCACCCAATTTAACTCTTTCTTCATAGAGTCCATAAGCAAGCTAACATCATCCTTCACCAACACCTCTACAACCCCTCCTCAACATACACCCATCCCTCCCTCCCCTAGCATCCCTTGCCCCCAACCTCCACCTTTCTCTATCAATCCCATCTCTATATCCACAATAAAAAAACTTCTCCTAAAATTAAAACCTGGTTCCAATGCCCCTGTCGAAATTCCCTCCTACTTCCTAAAAGTAGCTGCAGAAGCCATTGCTCTCCCTATCAGCATTTTAATTAATCAGCCTATCTCAGAAAGCCAGGTCCCCCAGCTCTGGAATATGGCCTTTATTATTCCTCTCCATAAAGGTGGCAATAAAAATGACATCTCAAACTTTCGCCCTATCGCCATCCTATCCCCTATTTCTAAGCTACTTGAAATGTGTGTACACCGACAACTCTTACCCTCATCAATAATCAGCTTCTTACCCCCACACAACATGGCTTTAGACCAGGTCATAGTACCTCCACTGCCCTCTTCTCCTTCCTGGAAACAATCAACAAAGCCCACGACTCTGGCCACTTCGCATCCACTCTTTCTCGACCTCTCTAAGGCATTTGACACTATTTCCCACAACCTCCTTCTTACCAAACTCTCTAAACTTAACCTATCCCCTCCTCTACTCAGTGGTTCTCAAACTATCTCACAAACAGGCAACAAGCAGTTAAATGGAAAAAAGCTACCTCACCCTTCCTTAATACATTCACAGTCCTCCCCCCCAAGGTTCCATTCTATGTCCCCTACTATTTAACATATTCATAAATGATTTATTCCAAGCCATTCCTAACTCCAGTCTCATCCAATATGCTGATGATTCTACTATAATCTGTTCCTCCCCTTCTATCACAACTCTAACACAAGCCGCATTCTCTTCTACTGAACAGTGGATGCTTGACAACCATCTAGCCCTTAATGCAACCAAAACAAAACTTATGTTATTCAATCCATCCAAAACCTCTTCCCTAGACAAACAATCCTTCATAATTACCAGAAATAATAATACCCCTCTAGAACTAGTCTCTGACACAAAATTACTAGGAATTATCATTGACAATCTAAAATCTGATAAGCATCTACAAGCAAATATATGTTTTATCGCCACAGTTGCTTTATCTCGCCCACCACCAGAATTACATTAGCTAATACATACCTCATCCCATCCCTTTTATATGGTGCATCTATCCTAACTAGCCTACAATCTTCCCTCAAAACAAAACTCTCATCTTGTTATAACAAAATATCCAAATTTGCAGCAGGTCGTAGAGCCTCTTCTCACCACTGCAATTCCCTTCACCAAGTAAGTTGGCTAGAATTTCCAAACTTCCTCACATTTACCCAGCTCATCCAAGCACACAGACTCATTCATAACCCGTCACTCTGCCCATCCCTACCAAATACCTTTGAAATGCATAAACCAATAGATTCCTAAGATCCAATTCCCAAAACCTAATTAAATTGCATAAACCAACACATCCTGCTGGGAATCAATTGATGTCCTTCTCTCTTGCACACCTCTAGAACTCTCTCCCTTCTCCCATCTGCACCACCAGCAGTCTGACCTTGTTTAAAACCTCACTGCACTTGCACCTTACTTCACAATGGAAATGCTCTTGCTCTCATCCAACCTAATTGTACCACACTTTCTTCCTAACTTTCCAAACTTTGTTGCCTGTCACTACCTCCTAAAGTTTTACATCCTTTCCTCATTGTAATTCCCTAAAAAAAAAAAACAAAAACACTACTTACTGAATTAACCTGATGTAAATTTCCTAATGAAAATGTATTATTTCTGTATTATGTAACATCTATTTGAATTGTGCAATATGGGTTTGTACTATACAAAATATGTATTTAACATTTAATTGAAATGTATATTATGGGTTTGTGCTCTTTCTGTACTATGTATTTGTATTTCTCTGGAGCTTTTCTCCCAAGGACTCCATTGAAAATGGGCTCCTTTTAGCCCAATGGACCATCCTGGAAAACAAACTGCAAACAAAATAATAAAAATAATAAATAATTGTACCTTCTTATTGTATGCTATTCTAATTCTATTATTGGGTCAGTCTCAGTGGCAATGAAATCATGCACATATAAACAGCGGATAGTGGACTCTTTTTCCTGAATCATGTGCTTGACTCATGCCTTTTCATTTACTGTGTTTTGAAAAGAAACTTTCCAAATTTGAATTCACAACATAGTGGAGCAGAATATGTGCTTTGCCAGATTACATGTATTTCCCTTTTCACCAGTGTCTTTAAATATTAGAGGAGATTATACTGCCCCTTGCTCCGCATAAACCATTATTTGCATTTAGCAATAAATTGTTGTATTTTTATACAAAACACACTAAAAACTCTCATAAAGACTTGCTTATACAGTTAATGTATTTTAACTACTTCCTTCACAACCCCAGTGATATAACTTTTTAATCTGATTATCTTGCACTACTTTATTTATTATTAATATAATAGATGAATGGACTAGTTAATAGCAGATATACTCCACAGGTTGTCTGTGAGGAAGCCTTATGAAGGTGACAACTGCTGAGATCTCCTGTTCTTCTTCTGCAGTGCACATCTTACAGCCTTCTCACTTTTCTCTTGTTCGCATGCTCCTTTCCTTTTCTGATGGCGTATGCCACACCATCATATACAGATCCAGGAGAGTACACCTCATCCTTGTACACCTCACTTTGATCCCGGTCACTAAGAAAGCATGAAAATCACAGTCTGGTTCTGTCAAAGGGAGATCATGCCTGTTAAATTAGGCCGACTTCTTTGAAACAGTCACGAAAGCCATGGAAAAGGGGAAGATGGTGCAAGCCATCTACCTTGATCTAGCCAAAGCCTTCGACAATATTCCCCACTCGGGCATCATAGATAAACTCTCCCAGCTAAGCATCAGCCTGTATGTTACCAGATGGGTAGCTAACTGGCTCACTGATAGGATGCACTTAGTCAAAACAGGGGAAGCCACCTCTATTAGTAGACCCATAATGAGCGGTGTACCCCAAGGATCAGTCTTGGGGCCTCTACTGTTTGGGATATACTTTTCTGAGGTGCAAGCCAAAACCAGTGAAGTTTGCAGATGACTGCAAGCTGGGTGCTGTCTTAAATTCCCCTAGTGATGTGAACATCCTCCAAGAGGGCCTTACCCAAACTAATGACTGGTGCCAGAAGCATTGCCTCAAACTGAATGCCAAGAAATGCATCATTATCCCCTTTGGGAAAATAGCATCCCCACTAATTATCACATTAATAACAATGTACTAAGCATGCAATCGGTCATGAAGGACTTGGGCACCCAGGTTGATAGCAAACTGACTTTTGACCAACACGTTGCCTCCATTGTATGCATGGCTTTCTACATGGCCCACCTCATAAATAAGGGTATTTAATCTATGAACAAGGAGGTCAAAACATCCCTATACTCCTGCATTATCAGACCCATTATTGAGTACAATGCCTCCTTCATCATGTACTTTGTCAAGCACATGCCGTAGCTGGAGAGACCACAGAGGTTCCTGACCAAGAAAATACAGGGTCTCAACCACTTATCCTATACAGATAGGCTAAAAGCCCTGTCCCTGTACTCAGTATCATACAAACTACTCACAGGTGACCTGTGTCTGGCATACAAGGCCATCTCAGACCCAGCCTTCATGGAGTTGCTGCATATCTATACGTCAAACTCCACTTGTGCAACCCACATGTAAGACCTCAACCTAGTCTGTGACATTAATAGAACTTGTTGGCAGGATAGATTTGTGTCCCAAAGACTCACCCATGGAGAACAACGGACCGGTTTAAGTACAGTTCTGGTACTTTCGGGAAACAGTGGACTCCACAGTAGCAGGGGAAGAAATGGGCTCATGACCCATAGGGGAACCGATGGTTGGCAGCCATGAAGGCAAAAAGAACCTAGAAAATAATGCTATGATTTACCTTAACTACACCATTATGGTACTTCAGAGTTTAATTTATATTGTCTTTTTGCCTTCACTATTTATTTCAGTATATGTGAAATCCCACTAGCCCCCCTCCCCCCCATACCATGCATCCCTTTATTTCCAATGTTTCTGAACTGATTCCATTCTTGTTATGTTATTGGAAAGAAATTGGAAAGGGATACTTGATTTGTGTGAAATATTAAATGTATTCCATACAAACTGGAGCTTGAAACTCAAATGTTCTGAGAAAAGTGGTGATGGATAGCAAGACCAGTGTCTTTCATGATATGAATTTCAGAGCTGCCAGACCAGCCAGTAGGAGCAGTTAATTGGCAAGTATGTCAAGTCATGAATTCAAGTCCCGAGGATGAGAGGGCTTTTTTAAGTGGGAAGTAAAGATGAAGAATCCCCTTTAAGAATCTTCTTAACCAGTTAATGCTATGCCACAGGACTGCCTGCATTAGCAGGAGTTAATCTGTCTGCACATATGCAGTAGACACTGACTCAAATAGCTACAGTGAGGTAGGGAGAACTATTGCTTTCTTGAAACAGAGAAGAGACAACTGCAAAGTTAGAATAGGAAATGAAATATAATGGTATTTAAATTATTTCAAGTGACTTCATCAAAATGTTATTATTCATTCTGTGTATAAATTGTTGTTGAATTCTACATGTATATATTGAATGTTTCCTCATTCTGAGTAAAAAAATTACTATTAAATATTACATGTACGTATTAAATGCTTCCTTTAATGTAATAATTTTCTGGAACCTTTAATCCTTGGGCCTCCACTGAAAAGTGTTATCTTAACCAGTTGGGCCTTTCTGGTAAATAAAAGCAAATAAAATAAATACATAAAAATAAAGCAATGACCTACAAGCTATCTCTTTTTGCATGTCTGTTTTTTTACTTGAGGATTTTTTAATAGATAAACCAGTTGTTTAATCTGTTTGGCATATATTTACTAACCTGGTTATAGTTTTTGTTCACTTTTTGAGATGTGGAAGCTGGTACTTTGTTACATATTATTTACTTTTAAGTCATATTATGTGAATACACCAAGATGCCATTTTACATTTCATGTTGTTAGTAACCCTCACCATAGCTGTACATCTATTTATTTTTGACGTAAAAGTCATTTACTTTACGTATTATAGCACAATCTCAGCCGCTATGCATTTAAATATTTTTCTGCCATTGCCAAGTCCCTGTTTATTTCCCTTCTGCCTTCTCCATCTTTCCTGTTGTCAGCCTGTTGCCTGCAGACAGGTACACTTTCCTTTTTAGTTGTTCTGCATGGCCACTTACAAAGAGGACAAGGAAAATTGTGGTAGCCAGTCAGCTCATAATCCCTATCTTTGGTTTGCCCTCTATTTAGTGTCTGGCTGTCCACATAAAGTCTGTCATATGATATAATGTGCAGAGCTAATTGTCAATGGAGCCACCTACATGGAGCTGGAAGGTATAACTTATCTATTCGCTGACTAATTCTGCTCTGATTTTTATTTTACCCCAGTCCCTCAGTAACCTCTCAAATAATCCCATTGCATATAACTCCCCTAACCATCAGTAGGGAACAGGTCTTAAATGCACTCTTCAGGGTCACAAGCACTGTATCAGTGTGCCCAGATAACACCCCAGGATGCCTGCTAAATAGCATGAAACATGAGCTATCTGGATCACTGAAGTCACTATTTAACCATAGCCTCCAGTCAGGCTTTGTGCCATGTGAATGGAGAACTGCAACAGTCATCCCTATGCATATGGCTGGGCCTTTTACGGACCCAGTAAACTACTGAACCATTGGTCTGACTAGTCTCATATGCAAAGCCATGGAAAGAATTATCATGGAAATGATTAATAATGAAATTTGAAACCTCCAGACACTGGGTACAACCCAGTCCAGTTTTTTTGTCAAGGGAAGATCATACCTACTCAATTTGGTAGACTTTTTCAAGAAGGTCACCAAGGCAATGGATGAGGGCAAATAGTATATAGTACCTACCTTGACCGGGCCAAGACATTTGATACAATACCCCACTCATGAGTTGTAAACAAACTCTTGGGAAGCAGTTAGAAACCACAGTAGAACCAAATATGAGATGCAGCAACAATAGATTACACACAGCAAGGAATCTACCAAGAGATTTTCTAAACAGCAGTATTTTATTCAGATAAAATCTTTCTTAGCGCTTTGGCTAAAAAGTGTTTCCAGAGTATAAAAAACACAAAAAACACACATCTTTTATATACAAAACAATTTCTTCTAATTATTCTGTAAAATAACTAATGTAAAGGTAATGATCCAACAGTATAATGACTGGCCTGCAAGTGATTTAGGTCTATGAACTTGAAGAAGATATTGTTCAGATTGCAGAGACCTAATGGGGTTATAGAGGGTAAGTAAGGAGTTAAGTGCAGGGGAATCTAGTGGTTTATAAATAAGTTTATGTGTAACTGTGAGCTGAAGTAATAATAGGTAGTGAGGGAGTTCAAGCCACGGTAGTTTTTTTAGGGCAGTACAATGGTGAGTAGAATGGTGGGTGCTTGTAGCAAATTTAGCTATATTGTTACAGCATGCTTCTACTTTTGATTTCACGGATTGGGTGGGTGGCCTAATGGTTAAGGTGTTTGCCTTACAAAGACAAAGTGCAGGGTTTGAGTCTCACAAGGGATAATTGGCTAGGCTTAAAATGGCTCACAAGGGCAGTTAGCTTAGTATGAACCTATAAGGAGGACTGCAAGTTGGTTAGTAAAGGTGCACCATAGGTTAGAGAAAGTAATAAGTAGGATTGAGCCAAGACTTGTTTAATAAGGAGGGAGAGGAACTTAATGTGTCTATACAGCAAACCCAGTTTTATGGGTTTTACTTATGTTGGTTTAAATGTGCAGATCAAATTTGAGGTTTTCCTCGATTATTACGCCTAACAATTTAGTGTGGGTAACTAGCTCAATTTTAGTGGAGTTAAGAGAGAATATGTTTAGGTCAGTTTTATTGATAGAATTTCTTTTGGGTGTGAAGATCATAAGTTTAGTTGTTTTGGGATTTAAAGAAAGGTGATTATTATGAAGCCAAGTCTCCACAGAGAAAAATGCTACTTGAGTGTTATGCTGTAATAATTTTGGGTTGGATGAAGAGCAAACTATTGTGGAATTGTCTGCATATAGGACTAATGAGCCATGCTGGATAGCTTGATGGAGATTATTGATGAAAATGCTGAACAGTAGAGGGCCTAAGATTAAACCTTGGGTTACACCGGTAGGGTTATGAAGGTAAGGGAAAATGGAATTTTGCCATTTAATAACATGCTGTCTGATGGATAGATAGCTTTTAAACCAATTAATTGACTGGGGAGATAGACCAATGGCAGAAAGTTGAGAGAGGAGGATAAAGTGAGAGATGGTATCAAATGCTTTTGATACGTCTAAAAAAGGGCAGATACAATTTGACCTGAGTCTTGAGCTTTGTTGATCATGTATAAGAAGGATATTAGTGCAGTGGTTGTGCTGTGACCAGCGCGGAACCTATACTGTGTTGGGGAGAGGATTTTATTTTTAACAGGTAGCCTAGGAGTTGTTTTTGCACACATTTTTCTAGGATTTTAGAGATAGGGGAAAGTATAGCAATGGGATGGAAGTTGGAGATATCGGTTGATGGACCAACTTTGTGAAGAGGAAGGATGATTATTTTTTTTTTCCAGAGGCAAAGCATATGGGATTCTTGGATAGATCTGTTTATCAAAATGCAATGGAATAGGCCACTGCATCAGCAGCTATTTTAAGAATCTTGGCAGGACTTCTATCGGCTGAGCATGAGCAGGTTTTAGTTTGAGGAGAAGTTTTTTATTGGTAGAAGTAGATATGGGAGAGGGATTGAATTCTGGTTGTGAGGATTGTTGTATACAGAAAGGAAGGAGGGTATTGATGCGTGGAGTAGCATGATTCAAACAATTTGAAGTATTATGGAAGGTGTGAGATAGGTAATGTTGCAAGGAGGAAAGAGAAGAGGAGCTTGTAGGAATAGTATTATTTGGGAGAGGTAAAGAAAAAGTAGCAGTGATGTTAGCAATGGTGTCAATAAAGTAAGAATTAAATATGCTAGCTATTTGTTCAAGTGGTAAGTCAGGGTGTGGACAGGGATTGGGTTTAGTACCAGGGTTTAAGAGATTATTTATAGAAGAACAGAACATTTTGGGGTTAATTTTTCTATTTGTTTGTTGGTTCCAGAAAAATTGCTGTTTGTCTTTAGAGATGTGTTTTTTAGCTTGGTTACAGAGCTGTTTCTAATGAATGAGGTCAGATGGAATATTAGATTTAACCAAAGTTTTCATACTTTGTCCCTTTTAATCATAATTTCTTTGGTAGCTTTTGTTAACCAGGGGGCTTGATTGATTTTGATTCTTTTGGTTCTGGTAGGAGCTAGACTATTCAAAATATTTAAGAAGGTATAATTAAAAAAGAGCAAAGCATCATCCGATGGAAGAGTTTTAAGTGTGTTCCAGTTAATGTTTTTGAGGAGGCTAATAAATGTATCAGGGTTGAATTTTGACAAGTCTAATATTATGGACTTTAGGGGTAGATGAATAGGCATGTATAGCATAGGCAGGGATATAGTCACTAATGGAGTTGGACATGGTACTGGAAGCTCTAAACTTTGAGGAGTCTGAGACTAGTATCCAGTCTAGGATGAAGCCGTCATTGGTTCCATCATTGTATCTTGTGGTGGTAGAGGTAAGTTGGGTGGAGTGAAACAAATAAACAAATTTATGCTGGCAGATTTTTGTTTGGAGGAAATGGAAGCCCAGTCAATATTCATGTCACAGAGGATAATTGTTTTGTTTTTTACAGAGATGGGAGATCCAGGAAAGAATATCTTCTAAAACTGTTATATTATTTCCAGGGGAGATGTACAGCACAATAATACAAGTTTTGTTTACCTATAAATTTCCAGAAAGGAGATTGGAATATCAGCATTTTGGAATTGAGGGATAGATTCTTTAAATGGTGTGAAGTTGAAGATATTGGGCTAGATGATGGTAACCCCACCTCCTTTTTATTGCACCTATCTGCCCTAATTACACTAAAGTTTGGTGGGAGAAACTCAGAGACTTGTATAGAGGGTTTTAACCAGGTTTCTGTGGTGGCTAAGATATTGATATTGTTTTGAGAGAGCCAGGCATGCAGCTCAGAAGTTTTATTGCAGATATTTGAAAATTCAAGGTAGTTATGTGAGGTGTTTAAGAACATTTAGGGGAGTTAGTGTTAGAGCAGTGGAAAATGGTGTTGGGCCCAGGGCTAAGGTGGATATACCCAGAACAGATGAGGAAAGAAAATATAAGGGAAAGACTAAGATATGTGACAGTTTAGAAATGATATAGTGGAGAAAGTAGAAGTGAGAGTTGGATGTGTAATGTAAGGAATAGTTTGTGAAGAAGATTTGTGGTTTTGCACAAAGAACATAGTTTGTATGATATAGGTTGGGGCTAATTAAGTATGAAGTATGTGAAGAAAATGTAAAACTAGTTGGATAATTTGTTTTGGGAGGTAAGGGATGAGGGTTTAATGATGCTGCTTATAAAAGAAGAAGGAGCAATAGAGAGAAAAGAACTATGAGTTGTGTTTGTGGTAAGAGGAGAGACATTTTAAGACACTGCTGTAAGTATAGGAATTGAAGACAGGTTGTTAGGAAGTGTAGTAGAGGGAATGAGGGTGGGTGGGAGATAAATCATGGGGGGTGGCAAGTAGAGTATAAATGTAATGAAACAAGAGGTGGTTGGGAATGGGGGTAGGGTAAGGGAGCAGAGTGAGCTCAAGCATAGAGAGGGCAAATGGAGCAAGTAAAACATGTAGCCAACAGTATTATTTCAGAGACAATCATTAAGCAGTACTATGCTAAATGAAAACATGTCTGCAGTTTCACACAATAAATCAAAAAGAGATGCAAATAAAAAGCTTGTTTTCCTCTCAGAAAAAGCTTTCTTTTTCTAAGAAGCATTTCCTCTGTTACTGATACTCTTTTCAAAAACTTTTTTTTGGATAAATTACTTAATCTTTTCTTAATGTTAATGAAATAAACACAGATATTTGTCTTCATGGGGTCACAATCTGCTCTTCTCTCATAAATCATCCCTAACCCTTCCTTTGTCTTACTTTAGTTCATGTTACCTACTGTCTCTGCCTTTTCTTTTACATGCACTAGTCAGAGTTTTCTCATAAGAAAGATAAACATCTGTTTAGTGAGCTCTCTAGTGTGAAAAAGTGACCAGCTAACCTTTTACAAGTGATCAGCAGAATCTGCATTTTGGCTTGTCTGATCACTTTAAAAATCTTTAATAAGTATGACTGTGAATTACAGACTTGGTTCCTCACAGACAAAGTAGACTTTTGATATGTGAGGGCATTCCTTGGAGCTCACAGTAGACTAAAATTCAGTCATGACAAAGATATACTAGAATGGACTTGGTATGACAGCTTAGCTATTAATTAATGTTTAGCTTTACATGTCCTAAACTTTCATTTTGTAAATTATCTAAATCCTTTGAAGACTGCCTCCACTTGACTGGTAAGGATACACACAAACTGATATGTAAGTAGCTGAGTTCCTGCTTAATTCCCATGGACTCTGGGATACATTTATGTCCATTTTTTAACTTGCTACATTATTATGACTACACTCACTAGTGGTTAATCATTTCCAAGTAACAAAGGAACCAAAGAAGTTTTATTCAGTAATAGTCCTTCTTGACATTTCTGCTACATTTCACACAGTTGACCAAACCTGCTTGTCGCAAAAGGTGTAAGTGTAGGACTATCCTATACATGGTGCTGGGTTCGAATATGGCATATTCCATGTACTTTAGACTTGAAAGCTGGCACTAGTGTTAAGTACTGTGTTCTATGAATCTGATCCCTGATATACTTGAAAAACTAGAAATCCAGAAAAAAGGATATTGGTGCGCAAATTTACTAATAAACATAATAAAAAGCACCAAACAGATACTGCAGGTACAACTCCAGATAAAACAACCTTTAATAATAAAAAGCATAAATGCACAACACATTAATGTTTCACCGCTTATTCATCAGTGTATGATTCCTCAGATGCATATGCAGTGAGACGTTAATATGTTGTGCATTGTGTATACTTGGAATGGAGTCTCAAGTACAGACCTTGACTGGTTTACCTACTATTTTGCAGGATGAACTGAGACAGTAGTCTCAGGGGTTGAATTCATCTCTTCTTACTCTGTCAGCTGTGAAGTCCAAGAGGGCAATATACTTGTCAGGATTTATTTACCATGTAAATAATGTCATTTAGTGACATATCTTGAGGAAGGTCTATTACCTCTATTACACAGCTGACACACACTTCTTTCCTCAGAAAGCATTTTACTCAGATGACACTGAGGGCTCTTTGATGGCATCATAACTTGGATGAATACAAACAAACTAATTCAAGTTTATGTGGGTCATAAACTGGACATTCGTCATGGGGTGTAATAGAGGAGATAGGGATGATGACCATTTGAATTTCCAGCACAACTTTTCAGCCTTCCTTCATCCCTAATTTCATACCTTCAGGAACATTATCCATATTAAATGCCTTATTCCATCAGAGAACTAGTAAAGTACAAGGCAAGTATATTGAGAGGTCTTTCATGCCTTGCCAACATCACCCTTGTGATGTACCTCCCAACCTCTAGAAAGGCAAATCAAGTCAGGTCAGGAATTAATTTGGATATGCCCATCCAATCACCAAGTTCATCTTGATGTATACAAGGGTGCCACCAGCTTTACATGTAAGGGAAATTTGTTTCAGAAATGAGGTATTGGTTGAGCAAAATACCTGCCCCTTCAGCATTTTTTATTAGCTCACTATTTGTGGAGCTTTTTATCTTGTGGAAATGCAAAAGATCAAATAACACTGGGTCCTTAATGGCATAGAATATATGACATAGCTCTACACAGCATTCTATCGTAGACAGAGTATAGGGACAGGACTGCTAGGCTGTCTTGGTGGCCGAGGGTCTTTAGACAACTAATCTTTTTGTTAGGAACTACTGGGGTCTTTCTAGCTGTTTGATGCATCTATTTACGTAAATGTGGAAGGGGGCATTGTACTATGTAACTGGCCTAATCATAACTGAGTACAACAGAATAGTATCCTTTTTTGACTTGGTTAAGATGCATTTAGAAAACAGTTGTGCTAGATTGAAGGATTTATTGACTATTGATGCTATGTGGTAGCCAAACAAGAGGGAGTTGGTAACCAAGGTGCCAAGATTGCTGACAACCATGTGTGTTTGGAGTAGGGTACTGGTTATGCTGCAAGTGGTAGATGGAAGTTGTTTAGCAAATGTGGCAATACTGCCCTTTCTCACATTTCCTTCATTTATACCATTGGTTTTTAAGAATTAGTTTTTTGCTGTACTGATTCCATGTCCAGGGAGATCAGGTAATCTTACAGACATTGACAAATTTAGTTAGCCAAAAGGTCTGGGTTTTTGGAGTGAAGGCCTGCCCAACATCAGGAACTACAGATTCATCAGCCTACTCATCTATAAGTATATGATATTCCAAAAGGAGAGGTCCCAAAACTAAGCCTTGAGGTACATCACTAGCTCCCTTCTTACCTTCTGATGTGGCACCTGCCACCTTGACTATGTAGGTTCTATCGTTTAGTCATTCTGTTATCCATCTTACCTTATTCTGGCCTATGTTTAGGTCTCTTACTTTACTTACCCCTCCAGCACAGGTGATGGTGTTGAATGCCTTGGCCAGATTCAGGCAGGTTGTGTCAACAGTGTGTCCACTCTCCACTGCCTGCATGACCTTCTGGAAGAGGTTAACTAAATTAATTAGTCATGACTTTCCCTTAACAAAACTACATTGTTAAGAATCTTCTTTTACAAAGTTATTAATACCACATTTAATGAAGTCAGATATGCTGTGTTCAATGGCTTTGCAAATTAGATGAGTTAGGCTGAGTCTGTAGTCCCTTATGTGGAGTAGGCCTTGGTCAAATCAACCACTGCAGTGCCCTTTATCCTGGGATTTTTGTCACTCAACAGTTTGCAGAGTTCAAAAAATGATGTAGCCATGCTCCTTATTACGGCCTCAGACTATTGCCAAATCATACCTCTTCTGTATTCTCTGCATTGGCCCCTTGTCAAGCAAAGAGTCAGATTCAAAGTCCTAGTTATGGTGCTTAAAGCTGTACATGAACAAGTGCCCCCTCCCCCAGTTAAAGAGACCTTCTGCTTAACAGCATGAAAGTGCCAATGATTTTCAGGCTCTGACTTGAGTCATCTGAGCTTAGGTCTTCCTCTTATCAATTTTAGTTTTTTTTTAATTTTACATTTTTTGACCAGGCTAGTCTAACTGGATATATGCCCATTTTCAGTAGAGGCCAGGGGAGAAAAGCTCCAAGAACACAATTCTAATAAAAATGTTGGTACAATACATAATTTAACAAATGATAACAGCTCATTCCACAGCTATATCACAAACCTATCACATGCATTTAACAAACCATAAGAATAAAATCACTACAAACATTGCTATTATCTAAAAGATAAAAATCTCTTTGCTATCAAGGAAACTGGATTTAGTACAGAGAAGTAGTGGGTAAGCAGTAGCTAGTAATAAAAAGGGGAAGTTAGTCAGGGTTAGTACAGGGGCATAATCAGTGTGTTGTAAGGTATAATTTCAGTTTATATTTGAAAGGTGATATTGAGGACAGTGATGCAAGTTCACTGGGAAGTAGGTTCCAGTTTTTCCCAACAGTGTTAGAGAACAGATAGTCTACGGCCAGGTTGTTGGATTTACTTATGCAAACAACTAGTTTATTTGAAGAGCGTAAGGTATTAAGATTCTTGTAGGGGGTAATGAAGGTAGAAAGTATTGGAGTATTAGTAGGATGGTAAAGGGTCTTGTGGGCAATGGTAAGTTGGTGAAATTTTAACTGATTTTTTAGCTCAAGCCATTGTAGCTGCTTTAAATTGTAACAGTGGTGGGTTCTAAATGAATTGCCAGTGGCAAATCTGGCAATGTTATTGTAGGATTTTTCCAGTTTGTTGAGGTTATTTTTTGATAGATTAGTATAAATGGGTGAGGCATAGAGGAGTGTAGAGATTAAATGGGTGTGGGCAATAGTTATTCTGGCTGCTGGAGTAAGGAAGGGTTTGATCATACAGAGGGAGCCCAGTTTTCTATTTACGGAATAAATCTTCGGTAGACCACCACGGCAAAAATTCCAATGTGAAGACGTGGATAAAAAACAAAGTTTTATTACAAAACAAACAAATAAAACAAAACAATGAAATAAGTCCTTTCAAGTCCGATAAGCGCTTTCAGCAACTTGCCTTCTTCAGATCTGAAGAAGGCAAGTTGCCGAAAGCGCTTATCGGACTTGAAAGGACTTATTTCATTGTTTTGTTTTATTCATTTGTTTTGTAATAAAACTTCATTTTTTATCCACGTCTTCACATTGGAATTTTTGCCGTGGTGGTCTACTGAAGGTTTATGCTGTTTTATTTCATTTTTTTCCATTGGTACCCTTCAACAGTGTAAGAATAGTTTTTTTCTAGTTTTCTATTTACGGTTTTTATTGTGTTGTTAGTATGAGTGTCAAAGTTAAGGTTGTTGTCTATTGTTATTCCAAGGAGTTTGGTAGTTGGATCGGGAGATATGAGAGTACCATTATTAGATATGACTGTGAAATCTACTCGGGAGGACTTCCTGGAAGGAGTGAAGAGCAAGAGTTTTGTTTTTTTGGGGTTCAAGAGGAGGCAGCGCTGTGTAAACCATTGTTCTACTGTATTAAACACCTTTTGGGTTAGGGACTGTAGTTCAGATGTAGAAGTGGCCGAGCATATTAATGTGGAATCATCTGCGTACTGTATGCAGGTAGCTTGAGGAATTACAGAGTGAAGGCCGTTAATAAAAATTGAGAATATAAGAGGTCCTAATATGGAGCCTTGAGGGACACCAAGGGTAATGGGAAGATGGGTAGATAGATTGTTATCCCATAGCACAGCCTGCTGTCTATTATCTAAGTAGGATTGGAACCATTTTATAGCCAATGCATCTAGTGAAAGGGGTTTGAGGATATTTATAAGTATCTGGTGGTTATCCATACTGAATGCTTTTGAAAGATTGATAAAGAGTGTAGAGGAAAGAATGTTGTTGTTATGGTTTTTATTAATGCAGTAAGAAAAGGATAAGAGGGCAGTGGTAGTACTGTGGAATGGCCTAAATCTATGTTGACATTTAGAAAGTAAGTTATTTTGGATTAGGTGGTCTAGTAGCTGACTGTGGATGCATTTTTCCATTATTTTTGCCAGAGGAGAAAGTAAGGCTATGGGGCAGAAGTAAGAAAATTTGTTAGAGTTACCAACTTTATGTAGGGGGATAATGTGAGAGATTTTCCAGATAGTTGGGATGTAACCTTCAATTATGGTTCTGTTAATCAGGATGGAAATGGGACAGGCTATAGATTTGGCTGTTATTTGCAGATATTCAGCAGGTAGTTGGTCAGCTGAGGGAGTAGTTGGTTTAAGTTTTTGGATAAGGGTGAAAATGTGTGATGTTGGGACTGGTTGCAAGTGAAATGGAGAGGGTGGGCTAGTACTTGAGATTAGCAAAGTTAAGCTATCAGGTGCTAACTGATTGGCAAGAGTTTGAATGGCTTCAGTGAAAAAGGTATTGAAGGCATTGGCAGTTTGCTTGGGATTCTCATGGTCAGTGCCTTGTGGGGTTGGTGTAATGGAGTGACCTGGGTGAAGAAGTTTGTTAATACTTGCCCAAAACTTTTGTGGCTTACTTTGGTGAATTTGCTGGAGTTGTAAGTAAAAAGTTTCTTTTATCTGTGAGTATAGCTTTTTTGTGTTGTTTCTCAGCTGTCTAAGTTTTTGTTGATCTACAGGGTTTTTAGTAGCTCGCCATTTAGCCCAGTATTTATTTCTAAGTAGGATTTTTTGCCTGGTTTCTTTTGAAAGCCATGGGGCAAGTTTAGTCCTAATTCTGATAGAATGGATTGGTGCATGGTGGTCTAGAATGGCTAGGAATTTAGAATTAAAGTATTTTACAGCTTCCTCAAGTGGGAGGTATTTTATGGATGACCAGTCACATGCCCAAAGTTCACTTTGGAAGACATCCGGGTTAAAGTTTTTATTGGTCTGAGTTGTCCTGAATGTGGGTGGGAAGGGTATATCAATCTTATGCCTGATAATATAGGTAAGTGAGTGGTCACTTACATCATCAGGGAGGGTCCCTACTTCATATGTTTGGTGATGGTTATTTATGAGTATCCAATCTAAGGTACTTTCTTTTTTATTGAGTTTGTTTATCCTGGTTGGGGAGGTAATGGTTTGAGGAAAACCATATAGGTTAATATGGGTAGTAGGTTGTTCATTGCTACAGCACGTCCAGTCAATATTAAAGTCACTGAGGACTATAGTTTCTTGTGGGAAGTTTAGTGATAGCCAGCTAAAGATATTTTCCAGGGTGTTGGTGTTATTACCAGGAGGAAGATAAATGCACATGATATATATATGGATTTACGAGTATTAAGCTGAAATTTAGAAATAAAGATTTTGGCATTAATGTCTTGTGGTGGTTTGTAGTCATAAGTAGTAACTTGAAACCCTGCTTTGTGTAGAATAGCTACCCCCTCCCTTCTTGGCTATACAATCTTGTCCTAAGATATCATATCCGGGTGGGATGACTTCATTGTCTTGAGTTACAGGTTTTAACCAGCTGTCTGTCAGACATAGAATGTCAAATGAGTGGATATCCCAAGAAAGCATGGAGGTGAGCAGCTTTGTTATTTATGCTACATATATTGAGATGTGCTATAAAGAGTGAGTTGGGAGATTTGGTGGGGGTTTGTTTACTAGAGGGATTAGGGCTTTGGGGTTGGGTGGTAAAAGTTTTCCTTGGGCCTGGGTTTGGATGAATGCCTCCATCTATTAATGAGTGGACTTGTAATCCACATCTAGGATTTGGGAGTTTACAGTATAGGTTTGGAGGCTTCTTAGTTTTTAGATAGTTATACCTAATGTGGGCTAATCTATGATATTTTGCTAGTAGGTAGCTGGGTCTAGATGTTATGTTTATGTGGTTTAGGGAGATAACAAGAGATGGTATGGCTATATGCTTAGAGGGGTAGTGCAATTGTGGGCATAATGGGTATTCATAGGAGGTTAGAAGGTAGGCTGCTGTTAGAGAAGGTAGAAGTATGACAAAGAGTAGCAGCTTTAAACGTCCTGGGGTAGGTAGCTTAGACATTGGGATGATCTAGTTGTAAGGTGCAAAGTAGTAGGTAAGGAACTGTAATAAGAATGGTTAGTGAAAGGTGGGGGTTGTGGTGAGAGAGGTAGGGATTGGTTACAGAAGGTGGGAATAGGTTAGGAACCTTATGGAGTTGTTTCTAGTGATTGGTACAAGGGGAAAAGAGTGTGGTTGCCTTGTGATTGGTTAAAAGGGGAAGAGGGTGTGGTTATGTAGTATATGACTTAGAGCACTGGGGGTGGGTTGGCATTGGGGGTAGGGTAGGGGGCGGAGTGAGCCCGCAGGGCAAATGGAGCAAGTAGAGACAAGTAGAGGAGCAGCTCAGGAAGAACAATCATTACAATGCTGACTACTGAAGGTAAGTTAGGTGTGGGTAAGTACAGAGATAAGTAATACAATGGTAGAGATTATGAGAGGATGATGACAGTAAGAGTAAACGGATAAGGTAGGATATCTTTAAGAGAAAGTAAAGTACATCAGAGATGTAATATAATGATACTATAAGAAAGTGGGATAGGAGTAAGACAAGTAGAACTGGATAAGGGTTCCACCAAATGGACAGAAATTATATTACAATGGTAGTTCTTTATGGGAGCTGGCTGGTCTAGGACTAAGAAAGGTGATATTAGCAGTTAGAAGGAGGGTACAATAAAGGAATAGAAAGGCACGCCAGTTACATAGTCGATAGGAGGTATGGCTGCTGGCTGTTTTGACTGGGAAGCATGCTTTAAAACCCCAGAAGCAATAGTTAGAAATACAAACTTTACTGCCCGATTTTAGGACAACACATACTTTCTTGCTTCCTTTTGTGAGAGGATACTGGGAATAGCAGGCAGTATGAGGAGACCTCAGATATTTTGGAAAGGGTCCTTTGTCACCAGGCAGGCAGATTCTTATATACACTACTGCAGGATCAGCAAGTTGGAGAGCAGGGTACTTTGGGAGAGAGAGACAAATGTGGTGGTGAGAAAAACAGTGAGTCCTTACTGAATTAGTTCTAGCAATGTATCTTTAAGCAGTGAAGAAAAGCATATAACTATTCCCTCAGCAATACTAGAGGCTATTACAAGCTAGTAAGTCCTCTGTCTTAGGTAGGTAGGTACCTATATATAATCAATACACTGCATGAATGCTCAAGAAGACTAAATACCACAAGTATACATTAAGCTAATAACTGTGTAGGTAATGTATTGTGCTAGTGGAATGCCATTATTCAGAAATGTAACATAACAAATGTACATCTTTCAGGAAGAGAGATACTAGGTGTGATTCAGGCCAGGTAGACTACACAGATATGTCTGGCTCATAGAATAGTTTACAGCAGTACAGGACTCTACACTACTAAATTAGGTTAAATAAGCACATCACCTGATAATGTGCACCAATGTTAGAACACTGAACAAGCATTTACTTTCATAGAGTCTTTTAGTTAACAGGGATGGCTACTTGCTTTTGTTGCCCACGGACAGCACTCTTAATGTAAGCAGTACACTTGCATTATAGTCGACTTAATGTTTAGTCAGATCAAAATGATCTAAATATAGTTTATAGTGGCAGTTCTCTGCTAACAGTTCAGCACAGAAAGGCGTTTAATGCTGATAATAACATAAAGATTCATCAGAAGGTTCCATACATTATGCTAGCGTTTAACTGCTGAGCGCTCGCTAGGCAATGGAAGAAGCCTATAGTAACTCCACGTGGGTTACACAAGTACAATTAGGCAAATCAGGTACTGTTCAACCAGTACAAGAATAAATTACTACAACCAGGAGGAATATGCTTTAGAAACACTAGGCTAACCTTTTCCTGCTAACCGTCAGCGACAAAAGCAGATTACAGGTCCGCTAGACCCAATTGCCATTTCCTTGACAAAAAGAAACAGGTTACGTTTGCATGTAACCGCTGAGCATTCTCTAGGTAATAGAGATAGCTTATTGCAGCTCCACGTGGGTAACACACATACAGTTAGGTGTTCCAGGTACAAGTCAAACCAGTAAAAATGATTGTAACAAACCGGAAAAATATCCATTAGAAACACACTACCATGCTTTACAGTTACGCAACAAATTTTAGTTGACAAAAGATACAGGTTACTACTTACAGAAGTCAAAGACGCTAGGGCCAGGAATGGACAGCAGCCAGGGGCTAATCCAGATATTAAAGATGGTGCCACAAGGGGCTATGAATATTTATGGGATTTGAGAGGATATGAGGCTGGGAGGGGGAGGAGAGTAAGGTGAAAGCAGGTACAACTGGGAGGGACTAGAGCTAGCCAATAGGTGAGATGGCTAGTGGTTAGTTATGAAGGAAAGACATATTTGTAAAGGAGAAGGGAGAAATAGAAAGGAGCTTAGAGACAGGGAGGTGTAGGGCAAGGGAAAAGATGCAAGTATAAAGGGGAGTGGAGTGGGATAGTTAGTGGTGATAGTATATAGTCAGGGAGAAGTAGAGGAGCAGCTCAGGAAGAACAATCATTACAATGCTGACTACTGAAGGTAAGTTAGGTGAGGGTAAGTACAGAGATAAGTAATACAATGGTAGAGATTATGAGAGGATAGCTCGGTGATGACAGTAAGAGTAAAAGGATAAGGTAGGATAACTTTAAGAGCAAGTAAAGTACATCAGAGATGTAATGTAATGATACTATAGGAAAGTGGGATAGGCGTAAGAGAAGTAGGACTGGATAAGGGTGCTACCTAGTGGTCAGAAATTATATTACAAAGGTAGTTCTTTATGGGAGCTGGTTGGTCTAGGACTAAGAAAGGTGATATTAGCAGTTAGAAGGAGGTTACAATAAAGGAATAGAAAGGTTCGCCGGTAACAAGGTCGATAGGGGGTATGGCTGCTGGCTGTCCTGACTGGGAAGCGTGCTTTACAACCCAAGTAGCAATAGTTAGAAATACAAACTTTACTGCCAGGTTTTAGGACAACACATACCTTCTTGCTTCCTTTCATGAGAGGATACTGGGAATAGCAGGCAGTATGAGGAGACCGCAGATATTTTGGAAAGGGTCCTTTGTCACCAGGTAGGCAGATTCTTATATACACTACTGCAGGATCAGCAAGTTGGAGAGCAGGATACTTCTTGCTTCCTTTTGTGAGAAGATACTGGGAATAGCAGGCGGTATGAGGAGGCCGCAGATATCAAGCCAAAAAACTGTGAAATTTGCTGCCATGGCAACTTTCTGAGTGAATAGCTTCAGCTTAGGAGTTGTCTTAATATACACCTTTTTATAAATCATTTTGTTAGATTTTTTTTTTAATTCTTGAGCATCCAAGTAATTTCATATGATCAATTTATGTATTGTCTTATTCTCATATTATTCTAATTACTTTGTTTCATTTTTATGTTATGATGTACCAAATCTTAGAGACAAACGAGTAAAAATTGATATCAATCAGGATTCACATTACATTTACCTAGAAGAATAAACAAATGAATTACTTTCAAAAGAACATGTAAAGTTATCAGGACTGTGGTGGTCAATAACAAAAGTACTAGAACACAATATAATGGATATTGTCAATGGACCAGCCCTGATCTTACCACATAAAAACATGATCTTTCAGACTACATTAGCCTTTCTGCCATTCTTTTGGAGCTGTAAGTTGATTCATAGGTTCATAGGTTGTTACTAGGCTATCAGCTCTAGGGCCTATACAAGCCTAGCCATAACAATTCCCTGGTTATTTCTTCCCACACTATTTACTTCCCTGAACCCCTGTCTAGCAGGGCGACTGACGTGATCTCCGGAGTGAATTTCCTTTCTCCCATTCAATCATAAAGGTTCCTTTTGAAGAGGGCCAAAGAGACACTCTGCTTGACATGTATGGGCAATCTATTCCAGAGTCTGGGGAGTCTCTGGGTCAGGAACCTATCCCTCCAGCATGTTTTGTTTATTGTGATGACAAGGTTTAGATCCCTGGAGCGTGTGGCTCTGAGGGATTGGGATTTCTTTAAGATAAATGCATGCCACAGACTATACCAATGACATTGAGGCATTTTACCACTGAAAATGGGACCCAAAAGATGGTGAACTATGCCTGGGTAGGATAAATCCACAAGAAACTCTGGTGGAGGTATCACAGCAATCCTGACATGCAAATTGGTCATCCGACCTGGGTATAGAGGAGAAAGACTAATTGAACAATCTAGTAGCTGGTTTCCTCTGAAGTTTCCAACGGGATAGCTGGCACTCAGCAGATGCCATTTATCTGGTAAAACCAATTATTAGAAGTCTTGGGGCTGAAACAATCTCAACTTATTCTCAATTTTTAAATGGGTAAGAAGTGTGACTCATTGGCTTGGAGCCAGACTTGGAATGTGATCATCTACTGGGCCACTTTTGGTAAGTGGAACTGGCTGTGCGGGATGAACCAAATGCCCAGTTAAGGCACCAGATGTCGACACTCATCCAACCCCAGAAAAGGTATTGGTTGATATAGATAGCAGGACAGTGACCATGGAAGTCAGAATCCACTATGAAGTGTGTAGCAACCCCCCTGCCAAATCAACTAGCCTTGTAAATGGATGGCACTTGAGCACTGGGGCCATACCCGGCCATCGCCAGCACTGGGAGCAAAGGGGGCAACACTGATGAGTAGTAGGGCTGTTGTGGTGGCACTGAAGCCCAAAGTGAGGGCCCAGGTGGTGCATAGCAGGTGTAGATCTTGGTGGTAGTAGCAAATATTCAAACAAGAGCTTTCAAGGCTGAAGTCAAGAAGGGTCACATGTGAACAGCAGCTAAACATGGGTCAATCTGTCCTGAGAGATAGGTGAATGCTGCTCCAAAGGGACAGGAAATGACCTCTGTTGGCCTTGGCTGATTGAAAGGTAGTCAGGTTCAGATCCTTGAATCCAGAGTGGCAGAGACAGGCACCTTGCAGCATCCAGTGAGGTGATGCAAACAATCACTGAGAAGTCAGTGGGAGCTCCTGGGAGAGTTGTTTATTCATTGTAAAGGGTACAGCATCCTGGAATGGGTTCACCCTGAGAGAGGGGCCTGCTCACCCTTAAAAATCTGGGGTAGAAGGTAGAAGTCTTATGCCGGGCCATACCCATATCAGCAGCAAATCTCCAAGGTGAAAAGCCACTGGCATGTTAGAACAATGTAGGTAAGGGAAGTTTCCAAGCCAGTTGCATATCTTTATAATAAGGATTGTCTCTAAGGGGTGGGCTGGTTGGGTTTGGGTGTACTGGACAAGGCATTGCACCTTACCTTGCCCCCCCCCCTTCAGAGGGGCCAGGAGAACAGCAGTGGTGGCTTTGGACATGCACTGGTTCTGTCCTGTGGATATCCTTGACTGTGGTGGCTGTCAGTCTCAACAGGCATCCCACATCATCTGGCAGCTAACAGCTGACTTAGAACTGGTGCAGACCAGAGGAGTTCAACTATTTAATTAAAACAAAGCATTGCAAGGCCTGAGACAGGTGTTGAAGTGATGTGATTTCTGCCCAGTGCTCTGAAAGTCAAAGTAAAGAAATTCAATGAAGCACAGGTAAATGGCAGGAGTAACTATGTCTCTGTTAATGTAGCCAAATGCCTTGTCACTAATTAGTGATGCTCATAAATGGCTGAATGAGATTCCCACTGTCCCTACGTACTACCTATCAAAACCACAGCCAAGGGAGCAGACATGACAGAATCAGCAGGGAAAGAAAACTCTGTTAGCTTGACTCTAACCTGGCACTGTGAAGACACAAGAGAGGTGTGGAATACGTGGGAGGCCTCGGCCGTTGGTGAAATGCCACTACTCTTATTATTTTTTCACTTATCTGGTGAAGAGAGGGGGCAAGCCCCATTGGGGCTCTTGCTTCTGGCGCCACGTGGCTGGGCATACGGGCATGACCCACTCCAGTGATAGTGTCAGGTGGGGAGTTTGACTGGGGAGGAACACCTGTCTAACAGTCCTAAGGTGAGCTCAGGGAGGACAGAAACCTCCAGTGGAGGAGAAGGGCAAAAGCTCACTTCATCTTGATTTTCAGTATGAATACAGACAGTAGAAGAAGGCAATCATGATCCTCTTGGCTTTCTGGGTTTTAAGCAGGAGGTGTCAGGAAAGTTACCACAGGGATAACTGACTTGTGGCAGCCAAGTGTTCATAGTGATGTCACTTTTTGTTCCTTCGATGTCAGCTCTTCCTGTCATTGTGAAGCAAAGTTCACCAAGTGTTGGACTGATCACCCACTAATAGGGAATGTGAGTTATGATTAAACCATTGTAAGACAGGTTACTTTTACCTACTGATGATGAGTTAAATATGTTTAGTGTTCTTTTGATTGCACTGTCTTCTCCAGATCTGTATCCTTAAAGCTGCAGCTTGATGTGCTGCTAAACAGTATTCATCCACCACTATACCAGAGGGTCCCTATTATTTAAACGAAGTTTCAAAACTTCAAACGTGCCTTCATCGACAGTATAACATCGAAAAGGCCAAATCCCGAAGACATGGAACAGCGATTTTTTTTTTCCTAGGGGAAAAAAAATCACTGGGCCATTTTTGGGACTTTGCCATTTCCTACACTGTGGTGCAATCTTGGAGTTGGTATATTTTAAGTAGGGGGTGTGTGGAGGTCACAGCCCCCCACTTTATTTTGTGTTTTTTTTTTTTTTGCGGACCAACGATTTTTTTTTTTTTGTGTTCAGAATTTGGCCTTTTCTACATTAAGGTGTCAATGAAGGCACGCTCGAAGTTTTGAAACTTTGTTTAAATAATATAGACACATACCAGAGTGGCTAAATATATACATTTTCCTTTAACAGTCCTCCCTGTGTCCATGTGGGTTCTTGCTGGAACTAGGAAGTCTATAGAGTAACACAGACATGCATGTCAGAAGTAACAAGTGTGTGGGCACATGCTAAAATGGATTGTATCCAGGATTCTCTGATTTGTAGCCAGTGCGAGCCAGAAAAGGCGCCAACTCTACCATGACCAAGAATTAGATAAAGTGGGTAATGGAAGAATGAATGAACGAATGAATGAATGAATGAAATAATTTACAGACTTGTTTTCCTTCAGACTAAAGCATGAAAGTGACGCAGTAAAAGACATTTCAATTATTTAGAAAAAACTAAAAAATCAGCTGTTTACAGGTACCAAATGCTTTTGCTTCTATGACTATGGCCAGTCCTTGCAACTCATGCTGAAGTCACATCTTTCTTGTAAAGATATACCTTTAACAAATGACCGATGGTTGAATGTCTACCTTAAATGTACATAACTGTAAATAATATAACTTGTATTTACAACTGTAACTAACATATAAATGTATTGTCTCTACTTTGTTGCTGTGCTGTGTACATCTCTGTGTGTTCATTAGTCTATGTATAATTTTCTGTTTGTGTCTTGCACCATAGTGCCCAGGTTGTGACTGAAAAAGGTCCATTGAGCAGTCCCCTTTCCTGGTTAACAAACTGATATAAATAAATTAAAAAGGGGCTTTACTAACAGATCTAACTTGGTCAATAAAATGTAATAAATAAATCATCACTGGAAAGTCTTTTTTATGTCCCTTTCCTAACAGAGATGAAAAGATTTTCCTTCCACAATTCATTCACATTCTTCTTTAAATTCTACAGTTTTTGCCTTTTCCTGTTTTGATATTCCGTGTTTCCTCAATATCATCATTATCTCACGATCCTTTGAAAATCAATGCTTCTATGTGCAGTGGTTAACTAATGTATAGGCTTATCTTATTTGTATAACTGCTTTAAACTGCATAATTCATAAAGAACTTTTCTATTAGGTAAATAGCTTTCTTTAAAAGTGAGTAAGAAATGGGATCTAAAGGCATAAAAGGTACAAATGCTGTGCACATCTGAATGTTTCCAGTAGTTTTATACTGACTAAGCTACACCAATATAAATTTTGATACAAAAGATGTTGGCACAGAAAAGTGCAGCTTTCAATTTAAAAAGTGATCTATGAGTCTTTATAGGCACGTAACAGAAAGGCACAGATGAAGGTTATGCACACTGGAATGTGATGGTATACAGTTGTTCATGTGAAATGGACATGACTAGCTAGATTTTTATTTAACCACAAGCCACACAAAGTTGACCAATGTATTATCAAGATAAGTTTTACTTATAAAACCTGCAAGCTTCTGTTATTCAGCTGAAGCTCATTTTTTTCACCTCCAAGCATACATGCCTCATAATAAAACGTTATTTTTGTGTAACTTGAACAAATATCTTCATCTCTGTTTATTTTAAAGGTATGCAATGAGAATAAATGTTTTGTTTTAAAGCGTTGCCTTAACAGTTGTGGTGTCATGATCACAGGACCTTTTTACATGGTCATTCTAAGAGAATAAAACAGACCCCAAAAGCTATGTCATTGCGTCTAAATTTCTCTTGGAATTCTGAGGACTGCTGTTGTATTGTATCAAATTGTACAAAATAAATAAATAAATAATGGCAAAACAAAAACATGATTTTAAATGCATCAATGAGTGATGAAAGCATATGCACCAAGGATTGGAATGCCGAACTGCATTCGACGAGAACATCTTGCCAAAAAACAGTTTTTAAAGTGTTTTTGAAAGGGGGCGCAAGCCTCTCTGCATCCCCTGATGTGGGAGGCAAGCCATGCACACTCCTTCTATGTACCAACTATGAGGTCACACTTGAGAAAGGGGGAAATTAACACAAAAAGGGAATTACTTTTGGTACAACTCACTGAAGGTGATTTCCTGTGGAGGAACTCCAATCATCAGCGAATTGAAGTTTGGGCAGTTGAAGCTCGAGAGTTCAAGCTTCGTCCACCAGTGGGATAATAATTTTAAATAAGGTAAAAAAATCTGCAGATAATCATATACCGATTGGACTTAGTTATGCTAAGAATTTAAGACCAACATTAATATTATTGAATGGACCCCTGTTAATTTCAATAAACAGTAGCTAAGAGGACTCACTCAGCTACGTGAGCTGCAAGATTTTTTTCTGGAATGTGTTAGTGTGTTAGTTTGGTGAACCTAGCTAAATAAATTGAGCTCTCACCATACCTCTCAACCATATCAAATTCCTCAGTATTTACCGGTTTTAAGGTCAAAATAATGGGGTGTCATGAATTCCCAAGTAGCCCCTTTAATTCACGGATTCCTGGGGTTTTTTGAATTTTTTTTTTGAGATGTTGCTAACGTGCATGATGACATCAGCTTTGTGAGTGAGACAACCAGCCTGTTGGAAAAGGACTCCTTACTGCATCCGTAATGTTTACTTTTCTTTTCTTGTTTTTTTTGAGGTACATACAGTCATTATACTGTACTCCTTAATGTTTGTAGCAGCAGGCTTACAGGCATCCCTAAAGCAGAACATATTGAGCGGAGCTCTGTACTTTTTATTCTCAGGAGCTGTAAAAGATGTAAAGGTTTTTTTTAAATATTGAATTACTAAAGTAAACTTAAATTTTCTGTTTCTGCCAGTGTGGCAGGGAAGAGAAGAAGCAGCTAGGAAAGTACTGCTGATGAAAAGCGCAAGACAGAAGACAGTTCAACTTCATTCAACTTTGGACACTCGGACAGTTGTATTGCAAAGCCAAAGTCCACTCCTGAGTCCAGGACAGGTCCGCCCAGCATCTGAAGCTGCTGCTGCAAGAAAAATCCAGGAAGGAATGCCAGACCCAGACCTCAGAGAGACCCAGACTCAGGATCAGGACACTCAGAATGAGAGAATTTCTCTCTGACTGCAGGTAAGAATACAACCCCCCCCAAAAAAAAACGGCAAATGGAAACGCTTATGACTAGTAGTAGTACTAGACTCCAACACTCAGCATGAAAAGCTGATTCCAAGACATACCCAAATTGTAATTTTAATTCTAATTTGAAGTTTTTTTTTTTGCTACCTGTGCACCCTAATATCTGTAGGAGGATAATCTCAATTTAAACTTATATGTTTACTGCACCTTACCTAAGGTGAAAGCCTGATGACTTCCACCTGGTGGTACAGAATGTAAGTGTTTCTCCTCTAACTTGATTTTTTCTTTTTGCACCTGGAAGACATTTAAGTGTATGCTTAATAGCTGTCTGGAGCAGTGTTCTTGGTTTATATTCCTCTAAGTTGTAATGCCGAGTATGATGTAGGATCTGCTAGTGTCTGCTCCATGTGTTTAATCATGAGTAAGGTTTGGGCTTTGTGTGTAACATTGTAAGTTTGCACATAAATGCATACATGAATTATTGCATAACTGTAATATGAAAAACGTATATATAAAGTGATTTTGCCAAGGAGTGGTTGGCACAATGGTTGAGGTCTTTATCTCACAGTTACAAGGTTCAGGGTTTGCTTCTATCCTCTACTTATTGCCTAGGCTTGTAATAGTCTGCAAACTATTAGCTTAGTATTTGTCTGTGAACATATGAGTGGGTTAAAAAATATGATCACAACAAATGTGGGTAGGGGAGCAGCTGATGAGTCAGGAAGTGAGATGAGCTAGTAGAGGTGTTTCAGGGACTTGCAGGTGTCTGTAAAATGTCAGTACAGTTAAAGAGGCACTTGGAGCCCACCCACTGATAATTGTAAATACATGTGTGTGTGTATTGGGGAGGGTGAAACTTATTAAACAGTTTTTGGTGACCCAGAAGGGATATGCCTGAAGTAGTGGTTGGTAAGACATTTCCTGTTTGCCCCATTGAAGGTTTCTGATTTTTTTCTTTCTTTCTTTAGTAAGACTGATAGCCTAAATTGGCTACAAATAAATGCATGGCTGTAACTGTTTCTTTTCAGATGTAAGCTGTTATGTCTTTTATTATCAAAAATGTTTGTTTCTTTCCTGAACTGCTTAAGATGGTTTCTTTTACATGGTTTAAGATGCTGGGTTAAAGTTAGAATTATTAAAAGTGTTTAAAAAGTTGAAGCCTATTCACTCTTTGTAATGGCCTTCACAGTGATAGTGCAGATTCTTGGTTTTCAGCCTGACCAGAGGATTAAGAATTTAAAGCACATGGTGTATGCCAGGTAGCCGGGCATTTTCTTCAGTGTTGTAGCAGTAGATAACCACAGTCCTGATACCAGATTTTTTTAAGTCATAGTATGTTTTAAGTGCATGTTAAAATGTCAGGGAATATATGCTGTTATTTTTTCCTTTAGTAATAACCAAAAATTCAGTAATAACCTCAAAAATATACCATACACAGGCTAAAAGCCCTACCTCTCTACTCAGTTTCATACAGACTCCTTAGAGGTGACCTCTGTCTGGCATACAAGGTGATCTCAGACCCCACCTTGATGGAACTGCTGTATATCTGCAAGTCAAGCTCCACTTGAGTAACCCACACATGTGGCTTCAACCTGGCCTGTGACATCAATAGGACTTGTTGATGGGACAGATTTGTGCCCCAGAGACTTCCCCATCTGTGGAATAGACTTCCTCCCAATGTCAAGCAGAGTAACTCTTTACCCCTTTTTGAGTTCAACCTGGATAACTGGATGGGAAACAGAAAATACATCCCTGGGATTCTGCCCATGTCCCTGCTGGACAGGGGCATCAGGTGCTGACTTGGCTAGGCTTATAAGAGCCTCAGGGCCAATAGCCTAGTAATTTCCTATGATCCTATACTGGTGTGCAAAGTTCTGCTTGTAATTCTACATAGTGGCAAAGTTCTGCCCACCATGTTCAGTATTACTTACTGCTGCTCATAACTGTGCACAAGTACTTATCTGCCTGGGGGTCACTCTATTGAATCAACCATTGAGGGGTGTGGGGAGCCACTCTAATGAATCAACTGTGTGTGTGTGTGTGTGTGTGTGTGTGTGTGTGTGTGTGTGTGTGTGTGTGTGTGTGTGTGTGTAGGTACAAGGAGCAAGAGCCTGAATTCCCTACCCATAGCACCACTTGTGCTCAACTCTTAGTTCTGTTCCTCTTAAAATATGGGGTTTTCTAGCAAATTAGTGAGAATTGAATTCACTAAATAATGATAGCCATTTAAGTTTCAGTCTTCTTATCTTTCAGGAAATGCATGGCAACACAAATCATTTTTCTACCAGCTTTTCTAAGATTATGCAAGCAATGTTTAAACTGTGTCCCTGGTTTTGGGCACCCCTTCCCAATAAAAATAAATTTTGGATTTTTACAGATTTCTTGTGCTGCACAGTTCTTCAGTGGGAGAGAAGTTTAGTGCTGCTTATACCACGTCTGGTTGTGTTGTTAGTAGCACAACAGGTACAATACTTGCTTTTGATGCAGAAGGCTGTGGGTTCTACTCCCACAGTATGTAACTGGATTGCTAATACTGTACTGTGTTGAACTTTTAAAGGGGGTGGATGTTGCAGTCCTGAGAATGTCCTCTTAGGTGGAGATACCTAGTAACTTCTGGTTGGGCATCCTGCGGACTACTACAGAAAGAGAAATGAGAAGGCGAGACTGTTTGCTGATCTAAGTACATTTTCTGGATTTCTCTTAAACTGTTTTTGCTAATCACACTTTAAAAAGCCATTTTTACTGTGGTTCTGTTGTATTTCTGCTGCATTGTACTGTTAAATCATTTTACTGTGTGCACTTAATTTATCTGCTTAAAAGTTAAAATGCAAACTGCATTTAGTACTGTAAGCATTACACTCAAGAGTGACAGCCTTTTCTGTGCATTTTTACTGTTTTAATTGCTTTTTGCTGCTTAATTTCTAAAAAAAACAAAAAATACTATCTGTACTGCTCGTTTCCCACCCTTTCCTATACTAGAATACTCCGGATCCCAGACCTGCTGGTTTCAGGACTTTAATCTGTGTTTCTGAATGATCCAGACCTTGTTGTGGTAGTGGGAGATCTTTCTGCTCATTGGTGAGAGTGGTAAGCATTAGAACAGCCTATATGTCACAAGAGGAGTGGTTTCCAGCTCTGAAATTAATAATATTGGCTGTTTTGGGCTGATTTATATCGCTTTCAACTTTCTGAGTTAAAAACCCATGTTTGCGCAAATTTGTGCATCACCACTTAGCTAGGGTTAAACTATTCCTGGCACCATAAGGTCTGCTCTTCAGTTTTTCCCTTAGAACTAGCCAGATTCTTAATTTTAGCACTTGAATCTGCTTTTTCGTGCTCAGTACTGGTTCAGAACTATTGTAAGCACTAAATTAACTACAAATTACTACAGCACTCAACCTTCCTCATTACATAGTGGTTAACAGTTCTTTTGTACTTATCTTCCTCAGTTGCTTAGAGGAAAATAGCTCAAATACTTACTTTTTTCACTTGTCTAGAGGAAAATAGCAATTACCCAGGCATGTCCAAGGGACAGCTTCTAGTGTTCTCTCCTGTCTACCTTGATAAATCTGGGCATCTTGGGGCAATGTAGCAGTTGCATCATGTACACTGACAACCCTCTCTTCCTTCCACCCAACACTACAACCTGTGAGAGATGCATTTATCTAGCCAAACTGGAAGCAAAACTCTCTCAACCCAAGACTGAGCTCGTCAGTCAAGAGGAAAAGGTAAATACTTGCACCACAGCACACTCATCACATAGACCCACTAAACCAACACCACCAAAACCCACACATAAATACACAAAAACATTCACAGAGGCTCACAATAATAATCTGCCCCAAGCAACAGAGACCTCCAAAGCCGAAATGCAAGCAACTTCCACCCCTCAACAAAACCCAAAAGACACATATCCCACAGACTCAGTGTGCCACTCAACCACAGCCCATAAGGCAAAACAATGTACCCAACACATTAGTCATAGGTGACTCTATAGTCAGACACACTGATGTTCCACTTACCAGACTAGACAAGGAAAAGTTTACTGTCAGCTGACTGTCGGGTGCCAGGATCCACCACATAACCCATGGACTCAGGTCACTCCACAACAAGTACAAATATGACTCAGTCATTGTCCATGTTAGTGTGAATGACCTGAGATGTACCTCCCTGGACTACATGAAAAGAGACATGGAAGAGCTGTCTGATCTTGCAATCCAGGCAGGTATGACCCTAGCCCTGAGTAGCATCCTACCTTCAGCCAGAATGATACCACGGTGCAAGGACAAAATGATTGACTTCAACAATGGGTTAAGCTTCTGGTGTCATTCTAAGGGGATCCAGTATCTGTCTGCCTGGGGCGACATGGTTGACAGACCATAATGCTTTGCCAGAGATGGTCTGCACCTGTCTCCCCTGGGATTCTGGATACTGGCTAAGGCTCTTGCTGCTCCTATAGTGCCTTTTTTAGGCAAGGTCCAAATGACAAAACCTAGCACCGTAGCAGGAACAGGCAAACAAAAACTGAGGGTAATGCTACTCAACGCTAGAAGTCTAAACCTCAAAATGCACTCACTCAAGGCACTCCTTAAACTGGAGAACATCAATATCTGTGATGTGACTGAAACATGGTTCAAGGATCCGGAGAGCACCCCTGCATTACCAGGCTATAACTCATACCATACCTTTCGGCCATCTAATCTGGACCAGAACACCAAAGGTGGAGGCGTGTCCATATTCATTAAGGATATTCACATGTCCAGGCTAGTTGCCCAACAAAATGCATGTGAAATTATCCAAGTGCAACTAGCTCTGGGCAAAACTGCAATCCAAATTGTAGCTTGATACAGATCACCCACCATGCCCCAGGACTTCCACTCCTCTTTTCATGATATATTGGAAAATATTAGGGTCCAACCAAACAACATAATAATGGGTGATTTCAACTACCCCACCATTAACTTGGAAAACTACTCATGTACCAACTCCTTCGCTCAATGCTTTCTAGAATTCATAAACTCCAATGCCCTGGATCAACTTATCCACATCCCCACCAGGGGCAACAATATCCTAGACCTAGTCATTACCAACATGAGTGACCGGTGTTCCACACCTGAAGTCAACTCCTCGCTGGTCAGATCGAACCATAAGCTAATCACCACAGATATCCACATCCTGCCCCCCACCCTCATTAAGGAAACCACTATAAAAAATTTCTCCAAAGCCAACTTCATGCTTCTTAAGACAGAAGTGGTACATTTCACAACATCCATGGAGATGGGAAATGTAGTTATGACTGCAGAATCCTACATAAATGCATTCTATAAGCACTTACATGAGTGCATGGATCACATTATCCCTAACAGAACCAAGATGCTATCCTCCAAAAAAGGAAGCCAATCTGGTGGTCCTCCGCTATAAACAAACTCTACAACAGAAGAAAGAAACTGTTGAAGAAGAGAGTAAAATCCCATGAATGGAGGAGCTCCCTGGTCAGCATCAGTAAGAAACTAAGATCCCTCATAAAATCCCCCAAAGCTAGCTATGAAAACAAGATTGGCTCTGATTCTAAGGACAACCACAAAGCATTTTATATCTATGTCAAGAACCTCAATGGCAACAACCAGGTCTGCTCTGAGTTACAGCACAATGGCATGAAAATTACAGAACCAACTGATATTGCCAACATCCTGGCTGATAGATTCAGTGCTAACTTTACCCCCCTCTCACCCCCTAAAGGGCCCATATCTATACTAGAAGAATGTAGAGCCTCTGCAATCACAACTGTGCAGGTAAAAACTGCATTTTCCAGAGCCAAGAACACAGCTTCCATGGGACAGACAACATCCCAGTCTGCTTTCTACACAAACTTCAGAATGAACTGGCCCCCACCTAAGCATCATGTTCAATCATAGCCTCACATCAGGCTTTGTACCCACTGAATGGTGCACAGCAACAGTTATACCACTCCAGAAAGGGGGATCCACCACAGACCCTGGGAACTATTGCCCTATTAGCCTGATGAGCCTGGTCTGCAAGGCCATGGAACGCATCATCAGGGAACTCATAAACAAAGACATAGGTAACCTCCAACATCTGGACCCCACCCAGTTGGGTTTGTGAAAGGCAGATCATGCCTCCTGAACCTGATCAACTTCTTTGAAACAGTCACCAAAGCTGTAGATGAGTGTAAGGCAGTTCATGCATCCTATCTTGGCCTCGCCAAGGCTTTCAACACCATCCCCCATTCTGGAATTATAGATAAACTCACTAAACTGGGTATAAATCCATATGTCACAAGATGGGTTGCCAAATGGCTCACTGACAGAACCCACACTGTAAAAGTTGTAGACTCTAAATCTGACTTCAAACCAGGAGAAGTGGAGTACCACAGGGTTCAGTCCTGGGTCCTCTCCTGTTTGGTATCTACATCTCTGAAGTAAGGGCTAACACAGAGGGCCTCTGGCTGATGAAGTTCACAGATGACTGCAAACTAGGTGCCATAGTCGAGTCCCCAAATGATGTGGACATCCTACAGAAGAACCTCACTGAGAGAGATGCCTGGTGTCAGAGCCATAACCTCAAGCTAAATGCTAAAAAGTGCATTGTCATCCCCTTTGGTAAAAACTCTGTTCACATGAACTACCACATAGGCGCCAGTCCTCTTAATGCTGAAGGTGTGATAAGAGACCTTGGGACTCAGGTGAACAGTAGTCTCTCCTTTTATAATCACATTGCCACAGTAGTCAAGAAATCCTTCTATGTGGCACACCTCATTACAAAAGGGTTCTCATTTAGGAAAACAGAGGTCATTGTTCCCCCTACTTGGCGCTCATTAGACCCATTATTGAGTACAACCCCCCTTTTGGAATGTACCTCACAAGACATCTGCAACAGCTGGAAAGGCCACAGAAGTGCCTCACAAAGAGGATTACAGGCCTCAAACAGATGTCCTATGCTGACTGTCTCAGAAAACTCCAGCTTTACTCCATAGCATATCACCTACTCTGAGGTGATCTCTGCCTAACACACAAAGCTATGTCAAACCTAAAGCTGTTGGACATGCTACACCTAAAAAAATCCCAATCCCTCCAGGATACATACTCTAGGGACCTAAACCTTGTCACCACAATAAATAGACTATGCTGGAGGGATAGATTCCTGTCCCAGAGATTTCCCACACTCTGGAACAAGCTACATATCTATGTCAAGAAAAGTTCCTCATTAGCACTCTTCAAGAAAAATCTTGATGAATGGATGGTAATTAGGAAATTCACCCTGGGGATTGCTTCTGTGGCTCTGCTTGACAGAGGTACAGGAAAATAACTTTCTTGGGTGGCGAAAGCCAGGGAACCTTGTTGGCTAGGCTTGCATAGGCCCTAGGGCTGATAGCCTAGTACCTACCTATGAACCTATGAGCTGTGAACCTGCTACCAGTTTGCCATCTATTCCATATTGCAATATTACTAGTTTATCATTTTTTAATGTAACAGGTAATTTATTCCTCAAGGGCAACAGGCACTTTGTTTGTAGATGAAACATTGAAATTTAAAGTTGTTTGCTGGCAGCAACCTCTTCATTAGTTACAGATCTCTTTAATGTGGAATTATTTAGATGACTTTTACTTCTGCAAGATTGTGTATATTTACTGATACTGGAGGATTGTAGTAGTTTGAGTAGACTTTTATGATGGAAATGTTCTGAACTGGACAGTTTTGTCATTATTGGTTTATGTATTTTGTTTCACTGCTTAATGGAAAAATATTTAAAACAAATTTAAAATGTGCTCTAACAAGCGTGCTGTATTATAGAAGGAATATAATTTAATACAATCAGGAAGGTGTATCAAAGAACACACATACTGTATGTTTAGTGTGCAAGGGGCCTATGATTTGAAAACAGCCCAAAAGTAATCTTTATCTTACACTGGCCAGATGCATTTTCTTTGAATATGGGTTTCAAAGCTGTTTCAATGAATGTGAGTTTACTTTCAAGGGCAGAGAAGTTTTAATGCTAAGTCTATTTTCATTGTGAGACTGTATTGCTTTGTTTAGTAGATGTCTATTACTGTTTGTGCTATAAAATGTAAAATAAAAGTTTTAAATGAAATCCAAATAATCATTGTAGAAGTAAAGCAGTATGCATATTACAGTGTTTATGGTAAATGGGGTGAAATACCAAGTAATGGGACATTGGAATGGCTCCAATGGGGAGGGCTGTGTATGGGGGGGCCCCATTCAACAATGATTTTGTGAGGGGGGAAGGGCAGCAAACTCAAAGACAGCATCGGGTGGCACAAACTCTAGCTACACCACTAATCAGTAGGCTATGGAAAAATGACTTTTGGAGGTCCTAGCAAACTATAATATTCTTTTGTTAAGATTAGAATATTGCCTACCATTAAATGCCCTATTTTTACCACAAAACCCTCATATTGCAAGTCAACAAAAACAAAATCCTAAGGTTCATCATCTTCTCCCTTCCCAGTGCATTGCTACACATTACAAAAAAAATGGTTACCATTTACTACGGGGTCTGGGCCCTGGGCCATATTTTGGTTGTCTGTTCTTCAGTTTGCGTTTGAACATTGGTACACCACAATTCTGCTGGAGTGGGAGGGGTTCCCTAATTATGCATGCAAATTTTATGTTAATCACTGTATAGATTTGTACTTATTTTTCATGGGCCTTTGTCCAGATTTTTGATGTTTCCAGGTTGAGAGGTATGGCTCTCACTTTTTTTCTTTTCTGTGTTTGTGTGTGTGTGTGTGTGTGTGTGTGTGTGTGTGTGTGTGTGTGTGTGTGTGTGTGTGTGTGTGTGTCTGTGTAGGTATGTGCGTGAGGGAAAACTTTATGTACAGCAATATGGAAGCTAAGAGATCAACAATTTGTATTAGCATACAAATGGTTACAAACTTTAAAGAGCTTCTTTGCATACTAATTGAAATTATGTCATAAACCTATAATACCATCTTCTGTTGGCAAAAGTATGCAATGTGTAAAAATGAAGCGCTTGATGAAAGCTGAGTATGTAAGTTTTTTCTGTTCTTTCTTTTTTTCCTGCTTTCATATAAATAATCTGACAGTAACCAAAGTAATGCATATTATACATCAATTTCTTAATTACAGGAAAACATTTGTAACGGACTAAGTTCTACAGCTCATTGTGGTTTTTGGCAGAAATTTTTCATGAAAAGAACATACCAAAAGGCAGAATTATAATATAAAAAAAGAAATTAAAATATATGATGCAGTTGTATTTTTCTTATCAGAAGTACTTCATAGTTAACCTCTTTAGTGACGTCTGTTACTACTACATTCAGAGAGCAATCTTTTACTGTGTTTTATTATAAAAATTCACAGTTTTATTTATTTAACCAAAATTCCAGCAAAGCAATACAGGTGTGTTTAGTAATTAAACGAAGGAGACTATGCTTGTTGCTGTACTGAAAGCATCTATATTATACATGAAATGTTAATGCTATTGAGTTGTATAACCATTAACAAACAACAGATATTTTAAGCATCTGACTACTAGAAAGCTAAGAGAATTGATACTTTTAAGAGACTGTCTTTTACACTGGCTTCAGTTATTTGTGATAGTGGCCAACAAGAAGGAATTTATGGTGCTTGATGTTTAGTGCTTTGCAGAGCAAGGTCAGGGATAAGATAGAAGTTAAACAACACTTATTCTATGCTTTTCTTTTCTTTTTGTTTCTTTTCCAAGCAGAATTTTAATGAAATAGCCTCCTGACACCAGCTATTTTCTCTTTTTTTTTTTAAAAGGATATGTGTTTATGCAAGATTCCTAATGTGAATGTTATAAGACCTAGCACTGAATTAATAGACTACAGACATTTGATAAAATGAAATATAAGTTGTTCAGCATGCATTATGAGTTTACTATATGACAAAGCCATAGTTCAAAGCTGATAGATTAATGCCGCATTAATAAAACATTTGACAAGACTCGATAAAATTTGATTTAAAGTGGTGCATAATTTGAAAAACAAAATGAAGTATCCTTTTCAATCATAGCCTAACCACAGGCTTTGTTCCTGGGGAATGGACAACAGCTACAGTTATTCCCCTACACAAAGGTGGCCTAGCAACAGACCCATAAGCCTAACCAGCCTCATCTGTAAGGCCATGGAATATATTATTATGGACCTCATAAATAAGACATAGGTGACCTCAAAACCTGGACCCTACCCAATTCGGCTTTATGAAGGGCAGATTCTGCCTGTTAAATCTGGTGGATTTCTTTGAAAGTGTGACCAAAGCCATTGATGAGGACAAATGTCTGCATACATCATATCTTGACTTGGCAAAGGCTGTCAACACAATCCTACATTCAGGAATTACTGGTAATCTTAGTAAACTGAATATAAACCCCTTTGCTCTAAGATGGGCTGCCATCTGGCTCACAAATTGGGCATACACTATCAAAGTAGGTGACTTCACATCAATCAGCAGACCTGTTACCAGTGGGTGCCACAGGGGTCAGTGCTGGGCCCCCTACTGTTTGGTATATACTTCTCAGAAGCTCAGGTCAAAACTAAAGGGTTGTGGCTGATCAAGTTTGCAGACAACTGCAAACTAGATGCAATCATTGAATCCCTAAATGATGTCAGTATACTCCAGGAGAGTCTCATGCAGACCAGCGACTGGTGAATTAGTTAGGTCTCAAACTGAATGCAAAGAAATGCATCATGATTCCCATCAGCACAAACAATGTCCCTTCACACTATCAAATCAATACCATTACTTTAAGTACCCATGAAGTGGTAAGGGACCTGGGATCACAAGTTGACTGTGACCTTAACTTTGACCACCACATGTCTACCACGGTAAGGAAAGCGTTCCATGTAGCACACTTGATTAGTAATGGCGTGACCTCATGAGCAAAAGAAGTTATAATCACCCTATACTCTGCACTTATCCGGCCCATAATTGAGTATAACACCCTATTTGGCATGTACCATACTAAGCACCTGCAGCAATTAGAGAGACCGCAGAGGTTTCTGCCAAATAAGATCAAGGTGCTCCAGCATGTGCCTTACACAGACCAACTAAAATCCCTGTCACTATACTCCATATCATGTAGACTTCTTAGAAGAGACTTATGCCTGGCCTACAGAACAATCCAAGACCCAAGCCTAATGAACTTGTTGCATATCTGTAAAACAAATCGGTCTATGGCTATCCATTCCAGGGACTTAAATATTGCCTGTGACTTAAATAGGACATGCTGGAGAGACAGATTTATCTCCCAGTGACTGCCACATCTTTGGAACAGGCTACCAGTTCATGTGAGACAGAGCACCTCTATGACACTGTTCAAGAGGAACCTGGACAAGTGGATTGTGCACCATAAATTCTTACTGGGGAAATCATCCACAACCCTCATGGACATGGGCAGTCATCACTAAATACAATCTTGGGTATTGACCAGCACTTCTACGGTATTACATTGGGTTGAAATGGCTAGCCTTAAAATGACCTCCAGGTCGATAGCCTAGTAATCTCCTATGATCCTATGAAGTACTTTATAGAAAGGGAAAGTAAAAACATTTTTTTTTTATTTATTTTTTTCTACGAAAGTGTTTAATTTACATGACAGCTCAAAAGAAACAAGTTGCCTTGAATTTAAGAGAGAATTTCAATATTAGAAATTTTCTAGGCAGCTGTATGGAACATTTATTCACAGAAATGATAAAAAGACAATGTGTACTAGTCAAGTGCAATACTTTTCCAATGGGTTCAAGTTATCGCTGCTAGAAAATAATATATTGTGATTGTAGCCAAGTTGTTTTACACATGCGTGTGCATGAGAGAGTGAGAGTGTGTGTATGTATGTGTGTGAAGCTTCACAACGAAATGTTTTGTTCTAAAGTGGCAAGATATTACAGATTTGTTTTCAATTTTTTTCTACATGAATTCATTAATAATATGTTATTAGCAATGTTAAATCCTCTTAAAATGTAAAAAAATAAGTTTACTAGTAGTTAACATACAGAAGTTAAGGCATTGATCGGTTAATGAGTTATTCCCTATATTTCAGAGTGCAAGGACTGATTCCTTCCATCTCCATTATTTCTATCTTCTGTTTGATTTTAAGCAAGTCATTTAACTAAACTGAGACACATACATTATAGGTTTAAGCCCTGTTTGGGCAAGTGAGCACATTCTGTCAAAAATTACCTGTAATAATGAATATAATTCCTTATTTGGTAAAAACTTACAATCTAAGTACAAATTCTGTATTGCACTTTGTTTGGGGGTTGTTATAATGGTTTTGGGGTTGGTATAATAGTTAAGGTGTTTATCTCACAGACACAATATACAGGGTTTTATTCTCACCTTTAAAAGGGAAATTGTTTAAGCTTAAAATGACCCACAAGGGCAGCTAACCTAATACTTACCTCTGAACCTATAATTTATTATGTTTAAAAAATAAGTGGTAATGCTCTTTAATTTCTTGCTCTAATCCAAGTCTTAATAGCATTTCTTTGCCTAAATTAAAAGGTAGTGGCATACATTTGCATAACTGAAAGACAAGTATTGACTGTTTTGTAATTTTTCACACAACTATTTAAGTATTTAAACCAACTTCTGTAATGGTAAATTTCATACCTGTCAATATCTTAGCACAAGGAATCTGGACAAAACCTAAAATAATGGGAGACAAAGGTACAAAAATAGGAGCATATTTTAAATGTTCATAGGTTCATAGGTCCATAGGAGGTTACTAGGCTAGTGGCCCTAGAGCCTTTACAAGCCTAGCCAAGTTAATCCGAAGTATCCCCATTTGTTCTTTTTGGGTAGTTTGCAAAAAAAAAAAATTATGAATAGGGTGGGTCTGTGATGAACACTGTCTACCCCTGTCCTTGAGGGATATGGGTGCCACCCTAGGGGTGAATTTGCAGTCTTTTATTCAGTTATCTAGGTTGTATTTTAATAGGGTCTATAAGGAGCTTTGTTTTATGTGAATAGGAAGTCTATTCCAGAGACCTAGCAGTCTGTGGGAGATGTATCTGTTTCTCCAGCATGTTCTGTTAATGTCACAAGCTAGGTTGAGATCCTTAGAGTGAGTGACTTCTGTGTCATTTGAACTGAGGATGTGCAGTATTTTGCAATATTGGAGATTGCTCTATATGCCAGCTCTTAGCAGCCTATAAGATACAGAGTAAAGTGACACGGCTCTCAGCCTGTCCATGTAGGTCATGGTTTGAGTCCCTGTATTTTCTTAGTGAGAAACCTGTAAGGTTTCTCCAGCTGCTGTAGGTGTCTGGTGAGGTACATGCAAAAGGGTGCATTATACTCTATTAGTGTTGTGATGATGGTTGTGTACTGTGGCGTTATAACATCCCTTGACCTGGATATTATGCCCTTGCTTATGTGGTGCACTACTTAGAAGGCTTTCCTTACCACTGTGGAAACTTGGTGGTAAAAGTTCAAACTGCTCTCAGCCTGTATTCCCAAGTCTCACACCATGGGTTGGATCTCGGGGGGGGGGGGGTGCTGTCAATATTGCAATTTGTAGTTAATTCCATTTTGCCAAAGGGAATAATAATGCATTTTTTTTTGCATTTAGTTTTAGACCATGACTTTGGCACTGATCATTTGCTTGTGTTAGCCCTTCTTGTAATATGTTGACATTGTTGGGGGATTCAATGATTGCTTCCAGTTTGCAACTGTCAGCGAACCTAATAAGCCAACGTCTATCTGCTTTGGCTTGGACTTCTGAGAAATAGATCCCAAATAGTAAGGGGCCCAGCACAGAGCCCCTGTGACTCTCCACTGGTGATGGGTCTACTGGTGGAGGTGGTGTCACCAATTTTGACAGAGTGTGTTCTGTCAGACAGCCATTTGGCTACCCATCTAGTAAGGTAAGGGTTAATCCCTATATGGGAGAGTTTCTCAATGATGCCAGAGTGGGGAATTGTGTCAAAGTTTTGGCAAGTTTGAGACAGGCAGCGTGCACTGTCTTACCTTCATCCATGGCTTTGGTGACATTCTCAAAGAAGTACATGAGGTTTAATAAGCATGGTCTACCCTTAACAAAGCCAAACTGGGTTGGGTCCAGTGTTTGGAGGTCACGTATGTCCTTGTTGATAAGGTCCATGATAATTCTTTCCATGACCTTTCAGGTGAGACTGGTTACACTTATGGGTCTGTAGTTCCCAGGGTCAGTTAATACAAAGTAATCCCCACTTTGTGCTGGGGGATTACTGTTGTTGTTCTCCATCCTGCAGAACATAACCAGTTCTCAAGCTATGATTAAAGAGAACACTAAGTGGCTCTGCTAGGTCTTGTTTTAGATTGTTTTTAAACAACCTGGCATGTTAAATGGTCCAACTGAGGCTGTGTTTTTGGACTTAACGAGTGCAAAGAAGACTTGTCTCTAGAGATACTAGGCAGACGGCTGATGTCAGGTATGCTTTGGGATATGATATGTTGGGATATGGGGTGAAGTTTGCACTGAATCTGTCAGCTAGCTGGTTGGCGATATCTTTCAGTGTAGTATGAGTGATTTCATCTACAACCAGTTCGGCACATAGCTGGACATTCCCTTTTAGATGTCAGATGTACATAAAGAATGCCTTATAATTATCTTTGCCTAGGGATGTGATTTTAGTTTTGTAATTTGCTTTAGAAGACTTTAAAAGATTTCTGATTTTCTTGTTTAGGCTTAGGAGGGAACTCTTCCTCTGCAGATTGATATCCCTCTTGCTTTTGGATAACAGTTTCTTCTTCTTGTTATATAACCTATCTATACCTGAAGTTCACCATGGTGGCTTGTTTTTACAGGAAAACCTGGTTTTGCTCCAGTCAGCAGAGTTTCTGCAGTCACTTATGTGTTTGTACAGGGCATTTGTGTACACTTCTGCATAGTGATCATTGATGTCTGTAATTGCGGGTGGTATGAAGCTTTTTATACCATTGCTTAATAGGCTGTAGTTAGCTTTAGTAATGTTTTTCATAATTTTTGTTCCTGTGAGGGTGTCCGTTTCAGGAGTTACTTCAAACGAGACAGATTTGTGGTCTGACCTATCCAGGGAGGGCATAATGGGAAAGAAGAGTGACCCCCCCCCCATGGTGGCAAATACTATGTCCAGAACATTAAAGCCCCTAATGAGGGTGCAAACTATCTGTTCCAGAAAATTTGTGTTAAAGTCCAGGAACCTCCAGCCGAGCATGTTTTTGCTTGTGTATGTCCCTCAGTCTATAGGTTCATAGGTTCATAGGTTCATACTAGGCTATCTGCCCTGGGGCATTTATAAGCCTAGCCCGATTGTGTTTGGCTTACGCCACCCCTTGATTCGAGTATACTGTGCCCTTTTTAAAGTTTAGTTTACTGTGCCTCTGTCTAATAGTGACACGGAAGTAATCACCGGGACAAACCTACGATCCCCCATCCACTCATCAAGATTCTTCTTGAAGATAGTCAGTGAGGTGCTCTGCCTAGAATGAATTGGAATTCTATTCCAGAGCGAAGGGAGCCTTGGGGTTATGAATCTGTCCCTCCAGCATGTTCTGTTTATTTCTCTGCTGAGGTTCAAGTCCCTCGAGCGCATGGCTCTAAGGGATTTAGATTTACTGAGGTGGAGCATGTCCATTAATTCTGGGTTGGACATAGCTTTATATGTCAGGCATAGATCGCCTCGAAGTAGGCGGTATGCAACTAAGTAGAGCTGGAGTTCTTTTAACCAACCAGCATATGGTATCTGTTTGAGTCCCTTGATCCTCCTGGTGAGGTACTTTTGGGGTCTTTCTAATTGCTGCAGGTGTCGGGTAAGGTACATCCCAAAGGGGGCATTGTATTCTATGATGGGCCTGATGAGGGATGAATAAAGGGGCACGATTACCTCTCTTGATCTAGATGTGAATCCTTTCATGATGAGGTGGGCTATGTAGAAGGTCTTTCTAACCACTTTGGCAATGTGGTTGTCAAAGGAGAGATTGCTATCAACTTGGGTCCCCAGATCCCTAATTACTTTCTCTGTACTTAATGGGTTACCACCTATGTGGTAATTTGTGGGCACATTGTTTTTGCCAAAGGGTATGACTATACACTTTTTGGCATTTAGCTTTAGACCATGGCTCTGGCACCAGTTATCCGTCTCTGCGAGACCTTTTTGAAGGATGTTTGTGTCAGCTGGAGAGTCGATTATGGCGCTTAGCTTTCAGTCATCTGCGAACTTGGTGAGCCATAGTCCTCCCACATTGGCCTGTACCTCAGAAAAGTAAATACTGAACAAGAGAGGTCCCAGGACAGAACCTTGTGGGACGCCACTTGTGACCGGTTTCAAGTCTGACATGGCTCCAGCAACTCTGACTCTGTGGGTTCTGTCTTTGAGCCAGTTTGCGACCCATCTTGTGACATAGGGGTTTATATTTAGGCTGGATAGCTTATCTATGATGCCTGAGTGGGGTATTGTGTCAAATGCCTTTGTGAGGTCCAGATAGGCTGTGTGGACTACCTTCCCTTCATCTATGGCCTTGGTGACTGTTTCAAAGAAGTCGACCAGGTTCAAAAGGCAGGATCTGCCCTTGATGAAGCCAAATTGGGTAGGATCTAGTGTCTGTAGGTCCCCAATGTCTTTGTTTATGAGTTCCATGATGATCCTCTCCATAGCCTTGCATACTAGGCGCCACCTTTGTGGAGTGGGACCACTGTTGCTGTATGCCATTCTTTGGGCACATATCCTGTAGTGAGGCTGAGATTGTACAGCAGTTTTACTTGAGGGATTAGTTCTTCTTGGAGTTCATGTAGGACACAACCCGGGATGCCATCTGGTCCCATGGAAGCAGTGTTTTTTTGCTTTGGAGAGAGCGGCCTTCACCTGAGCATCAGAGATGTTTGGGAGGCTGCAATCTGCTGGGATAGATACTTGCTCTTTTGGGGGGGGGTGGAGAAGTTTGCACTGAACCTGTCTGCCAGGATATTGGCGATGTCTGTGGGTTCAGTGTATTTTTGTCATTTACAATCAACTCAGAACAAGTCTGGGAGTTGCATCCCAGGTTCCTAACATAAGTGAAAAAGCCTTATGATTGTCTTTAGTGTCCTGTGCAATTTTTCTCTCGAAGCTGGCCTTGGAGGATTTTATGAGGATCGTAATTTTTGCTAGTACTGATCAGAGATGCCTTCCCTTTTAGGGATTTTGCTCTATCATGTAGTAGCTTCCTCCTTCTGTTGTACAGTTTATTTATGGCTGGGGTCCACCAGACTGGACACCTGCCTTTGGATGATTGGGTCTTGATTTTGTTTGGGATAGCATGATCCATGCATTCCTGGAGATGTCCGTAGAATGCGTTTATATAGGATTCTGCAGTTTGGGCCGTAGTTTCCACTGGCCCTGGGGCCTTGAAGGATTCCACTTCAGTTTTGAGAAGTGTGAAGTTCGCTTTTGAGAAGTTTTTCACTGTGGTTTTCTGGGCTGGGGTGGGGTCGGGATGTGGATATCCAGTGAAATTAATTTATGGTCTGATCTTACCAATGAGGGATATACTTCTGGTATGGAGCATAGAGTCCCCATGTTGGTAATGATCAGGTCTAGAATGTTTTCCCTCTTGTTGGAGTGGTGACTAGTTGTTCCATAGCATTTGAGTTTATAAATTCCAGGAACCTTTGGGCTAAGGTGCTGGGGCTTGAGTAATGCTCCCAGTCTATGTTTGGGTAGTTGAAGTCGCCCAGTATAATGGTGTTCAGAGAGATCTTAGTGTTCTCCAATGTTTTCAGGAAAGCCGAGTGGGATTCCTGACTATGAGAGGGTGGTCTGTAGGATGCTATAAACTGAAAAGCAGTCTTGCCCACTGTCAGTTGGACATGGATGGTCTCTAATACTTCATGCACTGCCACTAACTTGGAGGTGTGGATATCCTTGATAAATATGGAAACTCCCACTTTTTTTGTGGTTCGGTCTGGGTTTTGGGGCCAACCTGGTAGTGCTGGGGTGCTCTCTGGAGCCTTGAACCAGGTTTCTGTCACTGCACAGATATCGATGTTCTCCATAATGAGGAGAGCTTCGAGTGCATGCATCTTGAGGTTAAGACTTCTGGCGTTTAGCAGCATTACCCTTAGTTTCTTGTTCCTTGTGCTGTCTATGGAGGTGGGTTTGACTTTTGAGCCTTGCCTAAAAAAGGCACTATGGGTGTGGCAAGAGCCTTTGCCAATATCCGAAAGCCCAGGGGTGACAGGTGCAACAATGGAAGGATAGTAAAAATATCCTATGACTAAGGTGTTGGGCTGTATGGCAAGGGATTCCAGTAAATTGAGGTAGATGGTGTGTTTATCCTGGTTCATAATTGGGGGATCTATAGCTATCAATTATGTGGTATGGTACTTTCCCAATATAACTGGACATGGAATGGTTCGAGAGAGTCATGCTGTTTGACCAGTCTCGACGTGTATTTCATTTTAATGAAGATGGACATGCCTCCAAAATTTGGTTCTTTCATGCTCATTCTGAGGTCTGAACATGTAGAAGGCATTGTGGCCTTGCACAGCCAGGGTGCTTTCAGTGGCCTTGAACCATGTCTCAGTAACTGCATGGACGTCAGCATCCTCTAAGGTGAGGAGTGCTTCCAGGGAGTGCAACCCCTAGCATTAAGCAGTACGACCTTGAGTTTGTCTTTATTAGATTTTGTTACATTGTAAAATATGTTGCTTTGATATTGCCTAAAAAAGGCACTATGGGGGAGGCAAGGGCTTTTGCCAGTATCCAAAAGCCTAGGGGGGACAGGCAGACCATCTCTAGCAAAGCAGTGATGTCTGTCTACCATATCCTTCCAGGCTGACAGACACTGGATCCCCCTGGACTGACAACAGAAACTGAGCCAATTGTTCAAGTCAATCATTTTTTGTTTATACTATGGCATTATCCTGGGTGAGGGTAGTATACTACTTAGGGCTAGGGACATACTTGTCTGGGACATATAATTACAGAGTTCCATTATATCTCTCTTCGTGTGTACATAACAATCCCGGCATATTAACTGTCTCAGAAACCTGGCTCAAACCTCATAATCAAAGATGCTGAAATTCTTCCCCCAGTCATACAGAATGGCAGACCTAATAAGAAAGGAGGAGGGGTAGCCATAATTTACTCCTGTTGTCTAACAGTCATTCCATACACTAACCCCATTCCTAAATTCTCTCCTGCTGAACTATCCATAGCCTTCTTAAACATCAACAAACAAATCTTTATGTATAGCTGTCATATATATTCCTCCTCGTGATAACATACCCATCCTTGAAGACATTTTGTCATGGTTCTCTTCCAACATAAAAAAGGAAGCATTCATCCTTGGTGATGTAAACATCAACTAGACCACCATCTCCTCACAATCTCTGAGCCAAACAATTAATCTCTTTAACTTCTCTCAACTAATAAACTACCCTACCAGACCCAGTAAAGATGGCTCCTCTGGCAACTCATCCCAACCTAATCTCAAACAGCGGAATTATACCTGATCCCCTTAGTGACTACCTACCAGCCTATGACTTCCAGTGTGCCTCTTCTGTCCAAATACAACATTAATATATTCAACATTAATATATTCAAACTCATAATCACACCAACTTCAATCCAGAGTTTTTCTGACTGTCTGAAAAACTGAATTGCGGCCCCCTAAAGACTCTGGCTCTGGACAGTGCAACTAATTAAGTCAACAAAATTGTCCTAGACTTGCTAAACAGCCCAGCCCCTCTTAGATCAAAAAGAATAAAAGCCAAAACCATTCTCTGGCTATCTAAAGAAACCAGAAAACTAATGCACCTCAGAGGCAAATGTTGGAAGTAATGCCAAAAAATAAGTTAACAAACTCTCTAATCGAATTCAAACAACTCTGCAACTCAGTGAAGAAACTAATAACTATAGACCATAAGACTTATTGCAATTATTCCAGCAAAAATTCCAATCAGAACATAATTCTAACCCCCAAAAGTTCTGGAATTGCATTTCCTCCCTTCTAAACCCTGGTAGAAAAGACAATCCATGCCCTAACCCAACTCCCCAGACCATGAAATTGCATCTAATTTCAACACCTTTTTTGTTGACTGTGTAGCTAAACTAACCGCAAACGTTCCCATCTTCTCTCCCTCTCATAGTTTGTGATCCACTGCATTTACCTCTAACATTCCACTTTTCAGTCTTAAACCTGTCCCTACCAGCAGCATAAAAAAACTCCTCTTTAAACTAAAGCCTTGCTCCTACGCACCTGATAATCTGCCTCAATCCTTGCTTAAGATGGCTGCAGACAGCATTGTCCTCCCCATTTCCATTCTTATCAACAGGTCCATCCAAGAAGCCTATGTCCCCTCACTCTGTAAGAAAGCCTTTGTCACCTCTCTTCATAAAGGTGGCAATAACACTGACACTACTAACTTCCATCCTATAGCTATTCTCTCATATCTTTCTAAAATCCTCAAAAAGTTCATTCATCACCAACTCTTGCCATACCTAACACACAATCATCTTAACCCAACACAACATGGTTTCAGGCCTGGCCACAGCACTACCACTGTTCTTCTGTCCTTCCTTGACACCATTAATCATGCTAGTGACTCTGGGAAAATCGTGTCCATCCTTTACTTGGATCTCCTGGAAGCCTTTGACACTGTCTCACATCCTCATCTCTTATCTCAACTTTTCTCCCTTGATTTCTGTCCTTTCTCCATAGCCTGGTTTACAGGCTATCTCTTCAACAGACAACAAGCTGTTAAATGGAAAAAGTCCACTTCATCCTTTCTCAACAATCCCTCTGATGTCCCCCAAGGCTCTATTCTCGGCCCCTTACTTTTCAGTATTTTCATTAATAACTTTCACAGATCTATAGATAATGCCACACTGATCCAGTATGCTAATGATTCCACAATCATCGGTACAGCAAACTCGCCCGATGAACTTCTTTCAAAAAAGCCAAACAGCCTTCTCTGATACCATAACTTGGATGCTAAACAACCATCTTGCTCTCAATGCTAACAAAACAAAAATCATGATATTCTCTCCTTTGAGAAATTTCAACATAGACAAAAGCTCCTTTAAAATAAAAAGCCACAATAACACTCCAATCGATATTGTACCCCACACCAAACTACTCTGAGTCACCACTTATGAACATTTAAAATTCAATATCCACATCTAAAATAATATAAAAACCCCACCAAAAACTAGGTCTGCTGTACAGACAAAGTCGCTATCTATCCACTTCTACCAGACGTACTCTAGCCTCCTCTTATCTGCTCCCCTCTCTTATGTATGCTGCCCCTCTACTTACTGATCTCCAACTTAGCCTAAAAAACAAACTGGAAGCCTGCTATAACAAAGTCTATAAATTTGCTATAGGGTCCCAATACTCTACCCATCACTGCCATTATAGGTTCATAGGTAGGTACTAGGCTATTGGCCCTAGGGCCTATATAAGCCTAGCTAAATGGTACCCTGGCTTTTGCCACCCAAGAAAATTATTTTCCTGTGCCCCTGTCAAGCAAAGCCACAGAAGTGATCCCAGGGGTGAATTTCCTATCTCCCATCCAATCATCAAGATTTTTCTTGAAGAGTGCTAATGAAGAGCTTTGTTTGATATAGATAGGTAGTTTGTTCCAGAGTATGGGAAGTCTCTAGGACAAGAATCTATCCCTCCAGCATGTTCTGTTTATTGTGGTGACAAGGTTTAGGTCCCTAGAGTGTGTAGCTCGGAGGGATTGGGATTTCTGTATGTGGAGCATGTCCAACAGCTCTGGGTTTGACATAGATTTGTATGTTAGGCAGAGATCGCCTCTGAGTAGGCAATATGCGACAGTGTAAAGCTGGAGTTTTTTGAGACGGTCTGCGTAGGGCATTTGTTTGAGGCAGGTAATCCTCTTTGTGAGGTATTTCTGTGGCCTTTCCAGTTGTTGTAGATGTCTTGTGAGGTACATACCAAAAGGGGCGTTGTACTCTATAATGGGTCTAATGAGTGATGAGTAGAGGGGAACAATGACCTCTTTTTTCCTGGATGAGAAACCTTTTGTGATGAGGTGTGCCATGTAGAAGGATTTCTTGACTACTGTGGTTATGTGATTATCAAAGGAGAGACTACTGTCCACCTGTGTCCCAAGGTCTCTTATCACACTTTCACTGTTAAGTAGACTACTGCTTATGTGGTAGTTCATGGGTACAGAGTTTTTACCAAAGGGGATGACAATGCACTTTTTGGCATTGAGCTTGAGGCCATGGCTTTGACACCAGGCATCTGTCTCAGTGAGGCCCTTTTGTAGGATGTCCACATCATTAGGAGTTTTGATTATGGTTTCTAGTTTGCAGTCATCTGCAAACTTTGTTAGCCAAAGACCTTCTGTGTTAGCCTGTACTTCAGAGAAGTAGACACCAAACAGGAGAGGACCTAGGACTGAACCCTGTGGTACTGCACTTGTCACTGGTCTGAAGTTGGATTTAAAGTCTGTTACTTTCACAGTGTGGGTTCTATCAGTGAGCCAGTTGGCAACCCATCTTGTGACATGGGGATTTATACCTAGTTTAGTGAGTTTGTCTATAATTCCAGAGTGGGGGATGGTGTTGAAAGCCTTGGCGAGATCTAGATAGGCTGTGTGTACCACCTTACCCTCATCTACAGCTTTGGTGACCACTTCAAAGAAGTCTATCAGGTTTATCAGGTTTAGGAGACATGATCTGCCTTTTACAAACCCAAACTGGGTAGTGTAGGGTCCAGAGTTTGGAGATCACCAATGTCTTTGTTTATAAGTTCCATGATGATACGTCCATAGCCTTGCAGACCAGGCTTGTCAGGCTAATGGGGCGGTAGTTCCTGGGGTCCATGGTGGCTCCCCCTTTGTAGAGTGGGATAACCGTTGCTGTGCACCATTTATTGGGCACAAAGCCTGTGGAAAGGCTATGACTGAACATGGTACTTAGGTGAGGTGCCAGTTCGTTCTGTAGTTCATGTAGAACGCAGCCTGTGATGTTGTCAGGTCCCATGGCTGCTGTGTTCTTGGCTTTGGAGAGTGTGTTTTATACCTGTGCAGCCGTGATTACAGGTACTTTGCATTCTTCTGGTATAGAGATGGGCCCTTTAGGGGATGAGAGAGGGGTAAAGTTAACACTGAAGCTATCTGCCAGGATGTTGGCAATATCAGTTGGTTCTGTATATTTAGTGCCATTTTGCTGTAATTTAGAGCAGATCTGAGTGTTGCCATTGAGATTCTTGACATAGCTATAGAATGCTTTGTGGCTGTCTTTAGAATCAATTAGTGGCAATTTTGTTTTCGACTGCAGTGGTGGTGCTGCGGTAACATTGTCACCTCACAGTAAGACGTCCTGTTTGATTCTCAGCTAGAGCGTCTTCGGTGTGGAGTCATGCGTGAATGGGCGTGCCTTCATTGAAGGTTGTGCATCAGGGATGGCAACTCAGCACGTAAAAATCTATTGCCAATCATTAGCAGACCGGAGTTCCGCTGTGGTGACCCCTAACCGGGAAAAGCCGAAAGACACAACAACAACAACTAGCTTTGGAGGATTTTATGAGGGATCTCAGCTTCTTACTGAGGCTGACCACCATTCCCTCCACTCCCTGTGTGGTGTGTGTTTGGGAGGTCTTTGTTCATTTGGTAATCTTTTAGTAAGTATCTCCATGCATGTGGGTTTATATGTTGTGACCTTATTTTGTCTGAGATTTAAGGTTTGCATCAGAGGTGAAGCAAGTATGCTGACAGTCTGTTTCATGTCTAGTTTGTTTTTAAGTAAAAGAATTGACTCCAGTTCCATAGTGTATTTGCATCTCTCACATTAGTTTGGTGTATGAGTAAATGGCTGTCAGTATACATGAGACAATTGGTACACTGCCTCAAGGTACCCATATCAATCCGGCCTGCAGAAGAAATGATGGGAAACTAACCATTCATTGTGGCAGGATTTCTGAATGTGGTATTTTGGAAGGAAATGGGCTAAGTGGATTTACAAAGAGCAAAAATGAATCAGCAATTCAATTAAATACAGTTAAAGTGCAGTGCTGACTTATAATATACTTATTTTTCAGACAGTTTATTTAACAAGTGCTGGCTGAAAAACAGTGATAAATTCAAATAAATAAATGCAGCACAGAAGTGTTAAATATCACTGAAACAGCTAGTGCAAAAATATACTTTGTAGGTCGAGACTTTTTTAGAAGCAATCCAAGTCTTACAGTAACAGGTGTCCAAGCCAGGCCCAAGGAAGCTCTGAATAAATGAGCATAATCTTACAAAAATGTAATTATTTTATACCAGCAAGATGAAAGACTTTTCTAAAGTTAAACTCTCAGGCCAATCAGATAAAAATACAATAAGCTATCGACCAGTAGTTCCCACCTTGGATGGGCTGAATTTAGCTCTCTGCTCCCACCAGAGTGCAAAAGAAGTCTCACAAAGTAAAACAAACTGGCTTTGAGTTCAAATGCAACAACAAATGCTTTAGAACAGAAATAAGAATTCCTGCTATATGAGGAATCTTTGGAAATAAGTTTACTAACCTCGAGAAATGATCACAGCACACAAAACTGACTTCACCCTCAGTGATTTGGCAGAAACCCACAAATGTTATGAGGAACAGACAAAATATGACTCAAAAATCTGTTCATTCTGCAAAAATCTGTAGAGTTGAGAGGTATGGTGCATTTTTATTCTTAAAAGGTCATCATGCAATGTAGAATCATCAGTTGTTAAATGTATCCTGCCTTATTTGAATTTTTGAAAATCTTTCTGTTACCAGTGGTTTCACATTGTATAGTTACAACATAATTAATTACTGTTTTGCATGTTAATACATGTTACGGCAGATGTCACCACAGTAAGTAGTGAAATTAGAGTACCTATATTATTTGTAAATAAATGTTAAAAAAATAAATTTACATAGTATTAAATAATATATCTGCAATCCCACTACCCTCACTAACCCTAATCTTTGGTCTTTTCTGAGGAACAAAATATAATGAGCAACATATTAAAGAATAGACTTGATAAAACAGTGCAGTAAAATAGTTTCAGGTTATTGAATGCTTTGCTCCTGGACTTATACATTCTGTCATGATTGTTGTATCTTTCGGCTTTTCCCGGTTAGGGGTCGCCACAGCGGAACTCCGGTCCACTAATGATTGGCAGTAGATTTTTAAGTACCGAGTTGCCAGCCCTGACTTACAACCTTCAACGAAGGTACGCCCATTCACGCATGTCTCCATACAGAAGACGCTTTAGCTGAGAATCGAACAGGACGTCTTACTGTGAGGCGACAACGCTACCACAGTACCACCACCGCAGCTACACATTCTGTCATGATGCCGTGCCCAAATAACAATAGTAATGAAAGGACTTATGACAATGGCAGCGACCCCATCCAGCTCAGACATGAAAATCGCTTACTTCGTGATGCTTTACATTTTGTACTATTTTACAGACTTTTCATTACAATTCAGTTTTTCTGAGATACCTAATTTCTGTTACCATGTACTAAATCACAATCACTCTAATCACTGTAGTAAAAGCTCATGTTAAATGTTTTCTGCTTACCATACACACTTCTGTAATTTGTGCTGACCTACTTGTCAAAGCACATCCTGTCCCTTTTTAATGCAGACTGTTGAGAGATGATGCCAGAGGCTAAGTGGAACAACTATCAACCCCCATTCCACCACCTCAGGGGGATCTAACAGACAATGCAAAGGCTACATAATGAAGATCTGGATGTTTTATCCCATGAACCTGTATGGCATCTAAAACTTAGCATTTTCCTGAGACCAATACAATGTGTGCAAATACAATAAATATGACTGTTTTGTGTGTATCATCAAATGCTTATTGTAAGCTTACGATGATTCTAGCCCTATTGACCATGACAAGAATTAATGAACTTCAGAAGTAGTAATTTAATTATCAAAATGCTTTCATATCATAAGAGCAAGAAGACTTTGTCTTTACATGTGATACCTATGTACAGACCTGCTTCTGTGTGCATTCTTGGACAAAAGCTTGGAACACATCACTAGGTAAGAATATCTACAATTCACATTGAAAACTGTAGATTGTGAACAGTTAATTCCTACGTACTTGGCACTAGCAGTAAAAGTTGTATAACCGTTGGCTCATATGATGATGCCTAAACATTTAGGACTGCATGTAAATGCCTGAGTTTGTAAAATATGTATGAGGCTTACATTCAGTTTATCTTTATTTTTATTTTTAACCTTGTACAATTCAACGTTTGGAAGCTATTCAGTATAATTGTGGCTACATCTGGTTTTTAAAAATTCTATGATGTTATTTAACATCAATGTAGTGCAGCTATTGCTTTAAGTATGTTTTACCTTATATGGACATTCATTTAATTAATCAATCAATTAGTGTATATAAAATGTGAATATGTTCATTGGGCTTTTATCTGAAGAAGTTGCATTGGTAACCGTGGATGGATTGTTGTGTACGTTAAAAATAAGCTTTTCGTATGGTTATTCAAAAGTGTTTTTGTGTGAGTTTGTAAATGGTTACCTAGAAACTGAAATGGCAAGAGTTGCACCTTTGGCATATGCCTATCCAGCTATTAGACATTCAAACACATTACTGAAAAAAACTTAAGACTTGATGTGAATAACATAGTCCTTAGCAATAATGTTATTAATATTATTAGAGTTGCTGCTCTTCCATGGTATAAATCAGTAAAAGCAGCATGAGAAGTGGGAAATGAAACTGTCCACACGTTTAACTATACCAGACAAATGCTACTAAAATAGCAGCTGTGAGAGCAGCAGTGCTGTACTATTACAGGGCTTTCAACTGTATACTGGCTAGTAAAAGTGTGATGTGCCTTCTGATCAGTCTGGAATGTTGTTCCTAAAAATGCAAATTGTAAAGTCCTTCCACCAGTGACTCTTGGCTTAGTTAGATAAATATCTTATTTTCAAAATGGGGAGTAAGTATAATAAAGTTTTCATTTGCAACATTTGTAAAACTTACCTTAATGGCTGTACTGATCTGTTTATACAAGCTATCAAAATGAGATTTTATATGCCAAAGGGTGCATTGTACTCAGTTATTGGTCTAGTCAGGGCTAAGTACACTGGGACTATGATCTCCTTTGATCTGGATGCCATGCCCTTATTTATAAATTGTACCACGTAGAAGGATTTTTTCACCACCATATGCACATGGTGATCAGTGTTATAGTTACTTTCAAACTGAGTTCTTAAGTCCCTTTCCACTGGATCTACACATAACAGAGTGTTATCAATGTTCTAATTTGCAGGGTGCATATCTTTCCAAAGGGTATAACTATGCATTTTTTAAACTGAGTTTTAGACAATGATTCTGTAACCAGTTATTTCCCTCCTAGAGGAAATCTACATCTTTGGGGGATTCAATGATTTGCATCCAGCTAGCAATCATCAACAAATTTGGTCAGTCAAAGGCCCTTTACATTTGTTGTGACTTCAGAGAAGTATATTCAAAACAGAAGAGGTCCCAATACTGAGCCCCGTGGGACATCATTACTAACAGGCCTCTTGGTGGAGGTGGATTCCCCCACCTTAACTTCACGTGTCCTATCCATGAGTCATTTGGTTATCCATTGTGTAACACAGGGATTTATGGCTTAATTATTGAGTTTGTCTACAAAAACTGAGTGAGGTATTGTGTCAAACTCCTTTGCCAGGTCAAGGTAGGCAATATGCACAATTGTGCCCTCATCCAGAGACATTCACAAAGAAGTCTACCAGGTTTAGTAATTATGACATGGCCTTGATGAAACCAAATGGGGATGAGTCCAGTGTTTGAAGATTTCCTATGTCTTTGTTTATTAGAACCATGATAATTATTTTCATGGTCTTGCATATAAGACTAGTCAAAGTTATAGGTCTGGGAGTGGCCAAGGATGAACACAGGATAGCAGCAGATTTCTTCAGCTCCACCAATTTCATTACACTGACAGGAATTAATTACTTAAAAAATTAATTTTTGAAGTAATTTTCTTTCTAAATATGTATGTTTTATATAGTTCTTGAACTATATCTAAAAAAGAAAGGAAATTTTAACAATATTCCTGTCAGAAATCACTTTGGAAATTTTCCTGTCAGTTTATCAGTCTGAAATGAGTTCCAGTAAGACAATTCTCAAGACTCCAGCATCAAGAAAGAACTTCAGTCTCTGATAACTATAATCCAGCAACTTACTGCTAAGATGGATAAAATGGATACTAAAATAGATACCTTCATAGAAAAAACTACAAAACAAATAGACTTGTTACATATAGACCTGCAACAGCAGAAGATCCAGATGACAGGCATAGAAGAAGCTATGAATGACATGGAAAATAGAATCCAAGAAGAGGAAATCAACATTGAGTTTCTGCTGAAACAAAATACACATTTACAAACAAAGCTGGATGACCTGGAAAATAGATCTAGGCACAATAACATTAGGATTTTTGGACTGCCAGAAAATATTGAAGGTAACAATATTACTTCTTTTTTAACAACATGGCTCCCTAAAACTTTAGACTTACCAGAAGCATTCTCTTTTGGTATCGAAGAGCACATAGATCTATAGCTAATACTAACTCTAACAAAAACTATCCTAGATCAGTTACAGTTAGATTTCTATCATCTTTTGATAAAGAGATGGTTCTTAAATCTGCTTGGGCTAAAGCTCCTGTTAAGATTAATGAGACAACTGTGCGTTTTGACAATGACTATTCTTCCTTGGTAATAGCTAAAAGAAAAGTTTTTCTGCCACTAATAAGGGAGCTTGAAAAAGCACAGTTTAAAACATACCTTCTGTTTCCTGCCAAGCTAAAAATCTTCCTTCCTGATGGTCCTAAAATTTTGATGACTTAGACTCTGCTTTACTGTTTATCAAAAAATAAGATTTTGGATAAAATAGAGGAAATGGAATGGGCTAGTCCTTCATTAAAGAGACTGGCAACTGAAACTTCGTGGAAGACTTCAGAGAAGAAGAAGAGACTAAAAACAAATGATTTGTTCTGTTTTTTTTTTTTTCTCTCATCATTTTACTTCATTATTAATCTTTTTAAATATAGTTCCTGCATTTCCAGAAAGCCACAAATATTCTGAAAAAGATTTAATCAAAGTTATTCTCTGTGTGCAAAGAAATGTTTTGTTTCATAACCAGTCAAAATATCTGAGGAACTAATAACAAGCTATTATTCAATTTGTTTCTCTTTCTGAAAAAGAGAAGTAAGGTCAGTAATTTGATACATTTTTTCTTTTTTTCTCCTTTTCTTCTTTTCTTTGTTTAAACAATGACATTCTATTTAGATTATGTAGTGGGTAAAGGGTGGGGGAGGGCAGGGAGAGAAGAGTAATGAAAATATGATTAATAGAATAATAACATATTTATTCCTTGTAAAAAGTTTATATGTTCTTCAAATGCTATTCCTAATTATACTTTCTTGATTATACTGCTTATGCTTGTTTGTAAATAATCTGTCATGCTTTAACTAATAATAATTAGAACTAAATAATAGTAAATAATATGTTTTATTTTTAACTCTATTAATATAAACAGTAAGTAATATTCCATTGTATATACTTCTTATAGCTTTCTATTACATTTTTTTATTTCTGCTTTACACTCTTTTATTTTCTACTCTCTTTTCTTTTCTTTATTCTTTCTCTTTATTTTTTTTATATTAATATATAGAAATGCTTTTGATCATATAGACACAGTAAATAATAAGATTTGCATAAAAATTGAGTTGGGACAAAAATATTGAGTTTTATTACTTATTAATAACTTTGGGCTTAATTTCACTTACATAGAGGCTGTAATAACCTGTAAAATACATTGCGAAGGTTTTGTCATGTTTAGATGCATTTACACTGCTAAATGAATGTTTGTCACTAGTTTTTAACAAGTTTCCCGCCAAAATATTAAGGGAGACAATCTGGGATGTGGGCTACCTCATGAACAGTGTCCTCGAGTTGTTTTAAAAGCTTCAACTCTCAGAATTCTCACAGAGAAGCTGAAAGCAGTCAATTTGACCTTTGACCCAGATATCACACTGACACACCACAGATTCAGGAAGAACACTCTACCAGGAAGTAGAACTGATGCAAATGCGACTATGTGAAGGAAAATGAACTCTTTAACATCTAAATGTGAGTTATTTTATATAATTACTTAAATATCTATGTTATAATTCATAAAATATGTCAGTTATAATGATTTTAAATGATGCAGTTTCTTGTAGTAAGTAAATGTCTTATTTTAGAAGGCATAGAAAATGAAACATTTATTCAAGTATTTTGAAAATCTACTTGACTGCAGCATACTAATCTGTGTTAAAAACTTATGTTCCAAACATATACATTACTATAACTCATTTAATTCATCTGATTGACAAGCATAAATAACTTTATAACTCTATTCTGGAAGAAATTGTCATGTGATATATTTTAAAGCAGTAGTATAGACATACAAAATACAGATGGCTTTTTTACAATAATGCAAGTGTTTCTGAGAATTTGCATAACTATGCAGTATGATTTATAACAATTTCTATAAATATAATATTTTATTCTATTGACAATAATGAGTATGAGTAAAATGCTCATATACAAGCAATTCAAGGTTTTTTTGGAAGCTGTTGACTGCATTTACATGACAGAAAATAGATGCATCTTAATATATGTAATGTCTGAACCATATTAGCCAAAGTTTTTGATTTAAATGAATGTTAGAACTTATTTTTACATACTTTGAATAAATTAATATGTAAATATGTCTTCCTTTTTTTTTTCTCTCTTTTTCTTTCACTCTCTCTCCCTCTTTCACGTCTTTTATTTCTCTCTCTCCTCTTGGTTCCTAATATCAAGATTATTTGAATGCTATTTGAATACAAGTGTATTATATTACATAGATGTATATAGTAGTATGAATAGTTTAAAAAAAAAAAGTTTATTTTAGTTTATATGATGCTGTTTTATCAAATGTGTAGTCTTGTCTTGCTAGATAATTGAATTGAAAGCTGTTAATTTAAGTTAAATATAACCAGTATTAAATTGATAAGGTGGTAGCTGAGGTACTGCTGCTTAGGGTAGGGGTTAACTTGAGTGGTAAATACTACTCTAAGTTGGAGTTTTAACTCCAGGCTGGATGCAAGGTTTAATCCTTACATTATTTTCACTTGTTCATTGTTATATGTATATAGTTTTGACATCCACAATATATTTTGTACACTCATTGTCACTACAAACAAAATTGAATCCTATACAAAATCCCATAAGAGATTCAATAAATACAGCTATATTTAAAGGTACACCTAAAGGAGGAGATGTAACATTACTTATGTTGTTATTTGTTATTTTGATCATAAGATTCTTAAGTTTTAAAAATGCCAAATGACATCTTTAAAAGGAATTTCTTTAAACATTAATGGATTGAATAATCCGTAAAAGGGCAAGCCTAATAAGATACATTAATTTACATAAGGCCAACTTAGTCTTCCTGCAAGAAACCCATCTCTTGAAAAAAGATATTGATAAACTAGCCACAAACAAATATACAGTATTGGTTAGTTCAGAGCACACTCAGAAAAAAAGAGGAGTGGCTATCTTATGGAATAAAAGTATGCCCATTCCTAAAACCATTAAGTCTTATCAGGATGACAAAGGAATGTTTTGTATGGTTACAATACAAATTAATGGGTAGACTTACACTTTAATTAATGTATATTGGATACCTGAAATTGGTATTAATACAGTGAAACATCATCTTGATAAGATCATATCATTCTCTATAGGAGATATTATTTTAGCTGGTGACTTTAATTGTATACTACATGAAAGTGATACTACCACTATAGGAAAAGAAGAATTACATCTAATGCAAAACATTTAAATGATTTTGCTAATTCTTATCATTTGAATGATATTAATAATCAGATAGATTCAAAATCATTACCATACACCTTTTTCTAACAGATACAAAACTTATTCAAAAATAGATAGGGTCTTTATTTCTAACCAGATGGTAACAGATTTAATTAATTCCAAAATCATTTCATGTCCTATATCTGATCATAATTCAATTGTTTTTGAATTCATGATAAAAAATATTCATAATGTTCAGATCAAAAGGATACCAGCATACTTAACTCAACTAAAAGACTATAAAGAATATATACTTTCAGAAGTAAAACATTTTTAGACATAAATAATACTCCTGAAGTCTCCATTGTCTATGTTTGGGATGCCTTAAAATCATATCTATATGGACAAAGTATCAGATGGTATAATAATAAAAGGAAATCTTGGGATAAGGAATTGTTAGATATTCAAAGTAAATTAGACTCTTATAAACATAATAATAAAGAAAATATTATGGACAAGAACGTTATTGAAGAAATAAACAAACTAAATGAGAAATACAAAGAAATTTTAACTCATAAAGTTAAATTACTTTAGAGAAATACAAGTTTTTGTCTTATTCAATAAGCCCCAAATACTTACATAGACTTAAAAATAAAACAAAAAGGTTGAATAAACAAAACCATATCAAAGAAATCTTTTCTCTAAGGAAAAAGAAGAATGTTTCTAGTATACCAGAAATACTAGATGAATTTTAACCATAATAACATTAACATGGAACCTAAAGATAAAATAAAGGAGTTTATAACCACAAACATGAATAAAAAGCTTAATAAACAACAGATTAAACTATTGGACAAAAGTATTTCATATACAGAGGTTATTACACAAATAAATAAGCTTAAATCAAACAAAGCACCGGGTAATGATGGTATTATACCAGAGATATATAAAATCCTTTCTAAAAGTACATATTCATTAATACATAAGGTTTTTATTTTGGCCCAAACTGAGTTAATAACCCCCCATCTTGGCAATATACATTTATTTCACCAATTTTAAAACCTAATAAAGATCCAACTAGATGTACTTCATATCGGCCCATCTCATTACTTAATGTTGATTATAAAATGTTTATGAGTATTTTGCAGATAGATTGAAGACAATCATCGGCATTATAGATATAGATCAGACAGGCTTCATTGTAAATAGAAATACTTTTGGTAATTTAAGAAGAACTTTAACATTAATTGATTTTGCAAATAGGAAAAGAAAGATTTAACACTTATTAGTCTTGATATAAGTTCAGCATTTGATTCAGTAAGTTGGGACTATCTGTTTACCTTACTGAAGTGCACAAACTTCTCAGATGCATTTGTAAATCTAATTGAGCATTTATACAAAGGAACATTGGCTTATATTAAGGTAGGAACATATGTTTCACAAAAATACCCATTTTAAAGGTACAAAACAAGGATGTCCACTTTCTCCACTATTATTCACTTTAGTAATGGAGCCTTGGGCTAATTTGATCAGAAACAGTACTGACATAGAGGGTTTTGAAATAGATGAAAATACAACATCCAAAATTCAACTTTTGCAGATGATGTTCTAATTACATCAGCAGGATCTAATTATTCTATGCAGTCTCTATTTGATAAAATGATGAATTTTAAAAGTATTTCTGGTTTAATATTCAATAAAGAAAAAACTAAAATACTACCTATATATACACGAAAAAATATTCTCATTAGTGATTTTACTAAATATGTACCCAATTCAGGTCAGATAACTTATTTAGGTATAATACTATCTAAAGATATTAAATCTATTATATATAATAATTATAATACCTGTTTTCTAAATATACAAAATCTTTTAATACCTGGAATAATATGTTTTTACTATGGAGGAGAGACTTACAATTATTAAAATGATAATATTTCCCAAGATTTTATACTTAATACAATCAATAATACTTCCACCTACAAAAATAATTATCAAGAAACTGAATACACTAATGTTAAATTTCCTATGGGCACCTAATAGACCTAGGATTGCATTAAAGAAACATACTAATAGCTGGTTTCAAGGGGTATTTCTTTTCCAGACTTTAATTTATATACTATCTCTTCTATTGTAAAAGTTATTACTTTATTAATAGATCAGTCATATGTCAAAATGGAAAGATTATTGGGAGCTAATTAGTATGCACTTTATGAAAATCTCCTTAACACATAAAAATATGATTGTAAATAACTCCATGTTATGGTTACTAAAGGAATTTTGTACTTCACCTATTACACCTAAACATATGGTTTGTTACCCATTAAATATTATTATTAGCTATCGTAACTTTATATTCATGCACCCTAAGTATAGGGAATGGAATTTTATTATATTCCCTATAATGTATACTCAGGGTATGCTTTTGTCATCTACTTCTGAAGGAACTCATTTAGCTATAGATAATGATCTAAAGTACTGGTATCAGTTGATATCTGATAATAAAGTTAAAAATCTAGATTTCTTAAAACAAGAATTTGATCTAAGAGAAACTTGCTGGTTAGAGGTTCAGACCTTTAGACAACATCTCATTAATAAAATAGATCTAATGTCTATAACAGTTAAAGAATCTATTTCAACACTGATTGATTACTTGATATTAAATTTACAACATAAAGTTTCTGATAAAGGTAAACTTTCATACATACATAAAATTATCAGACAAGAAACTTTTTACAGTGTAGATTCATACTGGAATTATTTTACTTCTATTAATGGGGACCCACCAAATCAACAAGATAAACAATATATATTGGAATCTGCCTATAGAACTACATCTTCCATTGTCTGGAGACTTTATACATGGAAATTTTACATAGATCTTTTTATACACCTTTGATGATGAATAAAATAAATAATAAAGATAATCTATGTAAGAGATGTAATGTAGAAATTAATGCTGACTGGGCTCATATGTTTTATGACTGTATAAAATTGAAAGAATACTGGAAGTCAGTTAATGAATTTTGCAGGCTCTTTTACAGATAATTTCATTATTTCTAAATCTCTTATATTATTCAACACACCTGTACCTCAAAGTGTTAAAAAGGCTAAGCTTCCCTTGTTATGGTCTATTCTAGCAGTGGCTAGGAAAATAATAACCAGAAATTGGATTTCAGATACACCTCCTTCGTTCAATGAATTTAAAAATGTTATGAATATAGTGTGCCATATGGAAATAAACACAATTAGGTCAAGAACAACTAGAAACACTTCTTATTATATTGTATGGGATAATTTACAAAATTTGTTAAAAAAATCCTAATTTCAATAGCATGGTATTTTAGTTTAATTAATTGATCTGATTGTAGTAGATGTCTTTGTAAATACTTTAGTTGTTTTGTTGAATGTTATAATCATATCTATTTTTAATTACTTGTATAAAATTGTTATGATATTTCTCTTGTATGTTAAAACAATAAACCTGTTTTGAAAAAAAAAAAAGAATGTCTCAAAAAAAAGTTATAGGTCTGTATTTTCTTGTGTCTGTTAATAGTTCCTCTTTGAGTAGAGAGATGACCATTGCAGTCCTACATTCCCTAGGGATGAAACCTGTCTGTAGGCTGAGGCTGAATAGAGATATCAGTGGGCCACACAAGTCATGTTTCAAGGTATTTAGGAGGCATCATGGGATATTATCAGGACCCACCAATACAGTGTTTTTAGCTTTGGAGAGTGCATTGCGGACCTGTTCTTTAGTGATAATTGGGAGTGAAATATATTTCCTGGTGGGTACCTGGGGTGATAGGGGTGAAATTGTAGCTAAATATATTGGATAGTAAATTTACTATGGCAGGGATTCACTAATCCTCCGTGTAAGACTAAATAAGTCTTACACGGAAATGGCAGTCTAAGAGGAAGATGTCAGCGCACCATGCATATTCATGAGGGCGCGCTGACTCAACTGGAAGGCTAACATGGAGCATGTAAGACTGCAGGGGGCATGTCAGACTGCCGAGCAGTCCAAATATCCATGCCCCTGCAACTATATAAATGTGAAAATGACAAGTGCAATGAGCGAGTCCGCTGAAATGTACACATAGCAAACACTACACATCCCCACATACTAAACCCCTTTGTAATTGTAAAATGTAAACATTTTAATTTTTTTTTATAATTCCCGATATAGCTGCCTGTATTTGCGCGTGTTTGCACGGGTTTGCCCATTGCTTAGCTACAGTTAGCAATTTCGACATCGAAGAGCAATAAGAAATGTTTATGTAAATTAAGCCAAATAGCAATAGTGTAGTGGTAGAGCCTTCGCACAAAGAGGAGGCATTCCCGGTTCTAGTCCCACCACTCCCCTTTCTATTTTATGTTTTAAATTAGTATATAAAATAATTCCTGACATATATGAATGACATTTTAGTAAAAAGCATTGAAATGGCCTATGTATTAGTGAACAAAATGTATATATATAAATATAAGAAGGTGAGCAACATGAAGGATATTGACATATAATTGCCCATAGCTAAGCAGCATTGTACCCAGCACAGTATAGTTGCCCATAGCTAAGCAGCGTTGTACCCAGTGCAGAATAGTTGCCCATAGCTAAGCAGCATTGTATCCAGCGCAATATAGTTGCCCAGCACAATAGGTTTGTGCAGAGTTGCGCACTGCGCTAACCAGCGCACCATCGGGCAACGTCGGGCAACATGGAGCAACGCAGAGCAATGTTGAGCAAAGTCGCCTAAACACAGCCACACCCCCTAGCCTGTCTGGACAGTAGTAAAATAAAAAGCAATGACAAGGCTCGAACCCGGGACACTGTGCACCATAATCAAAGTACTGAAACACTAAGCCATGACAACTTAGCATAAACATGCACTATTAACATACATATACTTATAAATGGAAGTTTAACCATTGCTAAGCAGGTTTGCTGTTAGCTGAGAATTTTCAAAAATGGCCAATCACTCATAAATAAGTGCGGGAAATGAGGCATATTTAAGCTCCATAGGCGAGAATACTCGCTATAACTGGTTGTAGCTCCCATCTGCAGTCAGAATGGCCGGTGCTGGAGAGGGTGCACTGCCGAGCAACGGTGGGGCATTGAGGAGTCAAAATACATGGTTTGGCTCCTTGTCCACCATCATGAGTCAAGACTCCTGCAGGGCCAGTTTCAAGGGATGGAGTACAAAGCGGAGGCTTGGAACAGGTTAGCTCATGATCTCACCAGTGCCACAGGCATCCCTTGGACTGGTGAGCAGGTCCGTCACCACCATGCAAACTTGAAGAGATGGAAGCAGGACCAACTGAACCGATGGATACAGGAGGCCCGTGACATGCAAGATGCCCCACTACTGTGTAAGTAGCCATGGAATGAAGTATGTAAGAAATGCTATTGTAGTCTATACAATGGATAGGTATGTCTCAATATCCCTTCATTTACTTCACAGCTGCAGGTGTCCGTGCTGCGAATCGGCAAACCTATGCAGATAGGCTGCGCCACCAGGCAGGTTAGTAATTATTCTGCATGTATTATTATATAAAATAAGTGAGAGAGCCTGAAAAAGAGAGTTGTAACCCATTAATAAAGGTATAATAAGTCGAATAAAGTCTCTGCGTGTATTGTAATATAAAATAAGTGAGAGAGCATGAAAAAGTGTTGTAACCCATTAATAAAGGTATAATAAGTCTGGAATAAAAGTATTCTGCATGCAACAAAATATGAAATGAATGAGAGAGCCACTACAAAAGTGTGTAATGTAATTAATAAAGGTATAATTCCTGGACTGTGTCCGTGTCACTTTCTTTGATATGTTGTTGTACCCTTGCATTATGGAAATAGTACAGTTGTATTAAGTGCTGTCAATCCACACTTGTGTAGGTCCATATAAAGTGGATGAAGGGAATGCCAGTAGCTCTTAAGCATATATACAGTCCTCAAATGTTGGCTCATGGCTAGCATGTACAGGTTAATCTGGCATATGAGTAGCTTGTGATTGTGTTCCCCAGCAATGTCAGTGTGCTGCTAGAAATGTAGGGGTCTGTTTAAATGTAGCTGATAATGTCACCTGAAGACAGCCAGATATGTAGATATATGAATATAAATGAAATACATAAATACATAGCAGTAACATCTGCATCTTGAACAGTTTGTATGTCAGATACAAGTCAGGTATATAAACAACTATCAAAACCCATTTCACAATTTAATGGACACTGCCTACTGTAATAATACATGTAGGGGATATATACCTGCAGTCAGTAGGAATGTAGAGTAAAGTTATAAGCATATATAAGTTGTTAATGGAGTGATCTTTTTACACCCTACTTTATGGTCATAAATAATGCCATTCCACACCTAAATGGGTTTGTGTAATCTGAAAAACTTTGTTGGGACATATGTCCTATTGGTTTATAAATATCTGCATGTGCCCTGTTCCCATACCACAATCTTGGTGGCCTGTTGCCACCAATCAACCCTGCATGCTGTTGGAATGCCCACTGTTGTTCCAAATATGCATGTTTTATGCTTGCTGTTCAACTGTTGGAATTCTTGTGTGTTGGGTTAAAGGGAATACTACTGCATGCTGTTACAACTAACTTGGAATGCTGTTGTCTGTTACTAACCCATATTGTCATTAAATCCTGCTAAACATAGAATGTATGGGAAGGCCGGTCCCAGCGGACCCTCCTCTCCCACCTCAGCTGGCGATGGCACCTGGCACCAGCAGGTCCAGTGCCCAGCCCGGGACATCTTCCTCTGGTAGCCCTGTGCCACCTTTGGGTGGAAGTGCTGCAGGGGATGGGGCTCACCCCCCCATGCAAGCGTGGCTGGAGGAGGGCCACCTATCACCCTCCGAACGATCCAGGCTGTGGTGCGTAGGGAGATCAAGCGTTCGGTCACTGATCCTCTACGCCAGCTCTAGGCACAAGTGGCACGACTCACGGGTAAGCCTGCCCCTCCTACTCAGCCCCCAGCACAGCCACCCTCTGGGCTGTGAAGGTGCAGTGGTGACTGCCCATGGGTGGGGATCTCAGTTCCACTGTTGCCATCTGTGGGCTCATGGGCTTGCGATATCCAAACATCCGTCCCCGTCAATTGTGTTCACCCACCACATGTGTCATATTCCACCCCTGTATGCGTCTTGTTTGTCTTGTCTGTTTACCTCCCCAACCTACCTCCCCAAATATACCTACTTCCTCTACCTCACATTCCACTCTCACCTGAAAAAACAAAAAAAGGGCAATCTGTTCCCACAAAAAAGTACACCCCATACATAGCTGCCCATTTCACACACATGTCCGCTGGGCATGTAAACTGATAATTATAATTGGCAGTACAACATACTTTGTTGTCCTCACCCCTCTCTCAGGGGTGGAAGGTTTCAAATTTCACTCAAAATTTCTAACATATGCACAGCTGTTGCTGGTAAAGAAATGGGCAGCTATGAACCTTCCCTACACCCATCCTGCACATCCCAAGCTGGTTTCCCTACTGTCTTTCCCTCTTTGTGCCCCCTTTTTCACCATTTTCCTATCTCCCCATTTTCTTTTCTTTCAAAGAAATTAGCGCGGGGGTTAGCTGGAATAAGCACTTTTAAGCAGTAGTTAGCGGGTGTGCACGAGTATGCACTTGTGTGCGCTTAGCTAAGCATCGCTAAGTGTCACGCAAACTCGCACAAACCCGCTTACAATTGCTTAAAAGTGCCTTAGTCACTCTGCATGGCAGGGCCCTTTTTCTGCTGAGCAGCAAAATAAAACACCTCTGTCAGTCTTGAACCCCAGACCTTGGACACACTACACTGCATGAAGTACCACTAAGCCACAGTAGACATACAACAACTTGGTGCTGTAATAAATATATCATGCATTACAATGAGTGAATGTAAAGGGAAAACAGGAATCCATAACACAAATCCTGTTCTGTGGATCTTTACCAGCAGTTGTGGAATTGTATGACATGACTTTGAAAAGAGAACCAGCCATTCTAGCAGGAAATAATGTTACAGTAGCACTTTACAAACCCCACACAGTATCAGAGCAGGATAAACACTGGCATATTTGAATAGGGCAGAGGCCATACTTCCCAACTGTGATTGCTTGTCAGGGATGTCCTTGATTCGTAAACAAATATTAGCTGTGTCCCTCTGAATCCCTCTGAAAAGTACTGACGTTAGGCAGAAAAGTGGGAAATTACACTTACCGAATAATGTCAATAAGTAAGAGTAGACACTGCTTGCACGTCAGAAAAGGTGTATTAATACATATGCTCTGATTCTCTCACAGTCTCAACTTAATGTCTGTAATATATTACAGGTGCACCTCACTTATATGTACCTTTCCCTGAGGCTGTTCAAATATATACCTGAGTGTATCAGAGGCCTGGCAGGGGCAGAAACACACAGGCATATCAGCTTTTCTGCTGTTACACACTCTGCAAATAGCTTTGGAAGGAGTCCCACAAGCATACCCTTATGTAGGAGTACAACACAGAAATATCAAAGGATGTAGTCATGTACTGGTAGCAACCAACTGTGACAATGCCATTGTTCCAGTGCTGAAAAGACCGGTGTGGTGCACAGACAAAGAATAATAGGCTAACCTCTGGCTACCATCTGGATATGTCCACAGGTGGGAGCTACACAGACAGACTACTTGCCTTGATAGACTAACAGGTACACACCAACCCTGTATGTTCAGCAAGATAAACATCACACAATAATAAATAATGCTC